>NW_027332013.1:1105746-1268391 GCF_048418815.1 Hemitrygon akajei
ACTGTATCATATTATCATCCAGATCGTTGATATCGATGGTAAACAACAACGGACCCAGCACCGATCGCTGCGGCACTCCACTGGTCACAGGTCTTTATTCAGAGAGGAGACCATCTAATACCACACTCTGGCTTCTCACACAAAGCAAATGTGGCAGCGTCGGCGCATCTGAGGGTATGACCAATCTCAGGTTGTTTCATTTATAATTACCTTAATAATGAATACACTTCGGAGTTTGAACTTTGTTCTTGCTATCTTGTAGGGTGGAGCAGCTACTTGCGAACTGTTTGAAATCATTCTTGCTCTGGGATGCACACAGACTTAGAAATTAATTGGTGTAGGTCGATTCGAGGTGTGACGAATCTGAAGGTTGTTTAACTTTAAAGTTTCATTAACTTTATTGATAAATACAGTTTGAATTCTGAACTTTGTTCTTGCTGTGTTTGTCAGGTGGAGGCAGGTATTTTGTAAACGGTTTGAAATTGTTCTTGCTCTGGGGTAATCTAATGTGCAGGTGGGGTGTCAGCGTGTTGGGGCTGCACACTGATTTGGGGGTGCAGACTGATTTTGTGCACACAGGTTTAGGGGTGTCCTTAAACAGGGGCTGCACTCTGTTTTGGGGGTGTCTGTGGATTTCACTCTGCACAGTGACGTGTGGGGTGCATTCGGATTTAGGGGTGCACACGGATTTTGGGATGCACACAGATCTAGGAATGTGCTGGCCAGTTTGTGGGCACACACTGATATGGGGTGTGTTCTCAAATGTGAGGGTGCACACGAATTTGGGAGTGCGCACAGATTTGTGTGCCGCGTTTTATTTGGAGCGTACACACGGATTTGGGGGTGTAGATCGCATTAGCAATGTTATAAACCTCAAAGTACTTTATGAATAAATACAGTTTGAACTTGAACTTTGTTTTTTGCTATTTTTGTAAGGCGGAGGCAGCTATTTGGTGAACTGTGTGAAATGATACCTGCTCTGGGATAATCTGATGTGCATTTGGGGCGTCACACTTCGCTATCAGGTGTGGGGAGAGTACCCGACGAGGTCCCCTGTTGAAAGACAAACCGACGGACGGCAAGCCGCAACAGCAAGGAGTTTTATTTCGTGCCAGAGGGAAAAGTACAAAAGCTGCCGAAAACGTGTGTAAAGAAAAATATATTTATAATGAAACAAATGAAAACAAACGCCAATGCACAAAAAGTACAAATATCCAGACACTTTCTCGACGACAAACTTTGTCTTTTAACTTTTCCTTATAACTATTCCCCAACCGTCAAATCCAACCTCGCAACGAAAGACTGGGGGTCTAAATCTGCCTCCGCCTGGCTGAGATTTTAACATGCTAGCGTTTTATTTCACAACATATGCCACTGTTAAATCCATAGATCAGTGTACATATGCTCAGATGAATATAAAGTAATAATGCCCTCCCCACCAGTGGTGTTACCTGTTCAGGGTGTGGGGCACCTGACCCCACTAACCCGGGTATTATTTCAGGACCCCTCAAACAGTCCTTCTGGTCTTTTGGGGCCGTTCTGCTGTCTACAAACCCCTGTAACGGTATGAGTGAAAACAAATGGAAGTGTTTGGCATGACTGTGTCTAGAATCCTTATTTTAATGAGTTATAGACCAGCAGTGCAAGTTAAATGAAAGGATCGTTTTGATTAGCCAAGCCAGTCATTGTTTCACTATGCGGTGTGTAAATGGTGAACTCCCAAGAACTGCGGCACGGGAGGGAAAAGGGCGTGAACCACTGGGGAAACTAAACCATGGACAGAACGAGGGGGAGTGACCAGCCGGGCAAAGGGTCAAGGTTAGCGGAGAATTATCATTACCAACCTGTTCAGTCACAGTCTGTTTCGTTGCTGTACTGTGTCTGTGACTGACTCTAACGTGAAAGGAACAACAGGAAGATTGGCCGGAGAGTTTATTTCTATGCCGTAGTGTCTGCGAGTGACTCGAATGGGGGAGATGCGGCAGGAGGATGGGCCGAAATGCCTCTTCCTGTGCTATAGTTTCTACTGATGGGATAGAATGGGTACCTTGATGGGCTGAAGCGTCTCTCCCAGCGCTACAGTGTCTGTGGACAGTGGGATAGAACGAGCAGGAAGATGGGCTGAAAGATTGTTTCTGTGCTGTCTTGTCTGTGTTTCAATGTAATGGGATAGAATTCGCATGATGATGAGCCTAATGGCCTTCCCCACCCTTTCTCTCTCTCTCTCTCTCTCTCTCTCTCTCTCTCTCTCTCTCTCTCTCTCTCTCTCTCTCTCTCTCTCTCTCTCTCTCTCACGTCTGTGCCTGACCCTAATGTGACATGGACAGCAGGATAATGGGCCTAACGGTCTATGTGGTGTTGTGTCTGTAATTGACTCTCACAGCCAGGATGATGTACGAAGGGTCTGCTTCTGAGTACAGAGTCCGCAGCTGTTAAAAATATTCCTTATCACACACACACTCTGATAAGGGACACAAAGCAGCTTCTCATGCAACAAACACTTCTTTGTTCATACTTTATTCTCTCAGCACGACTTGTCAGGCTGCCAATAACTCAGTTACGTTTTGCCCTTTTAACTCTGCATATAATTTCCCAACGTTAGAGTCAGTCGCAAACAGGACAGCACATAGACTACCCTTCGGCCCGTCACCCTGTTGTTCCTCTCACGCGAGAGACAGTCAAAGAAACCGCAGTGCAGAAACAAACGCTTTGACCCATCAGCGTGTCGTACCTGTCCCGTGAGAGTGAGGTTGTTTTTTATAAATATTTATAGATACTTTAATAATAAATACACTTCGAAGTTTGAACTTTGTTCTTGATATTTTTTTAAGGTGGGGTAGGTATTTGGGAAATGTTTGAAATGACTCTTGCTCTGGTATGATCTAACGTGCATTTGGAAGGTTTGAGATTTGGGAATGTACACAGATTTGAGGGATGCGCATAGTTAAGTGGGTGCACACTGATTTGGGGGTGCTCACAGATTTGAGGGATGCGCATAGTTAAGTGGGTGCACACCGATTTGGGGGTGCTCACAGATTTGAGGGATGCGCATAGTTAAGTGGGTGCACCGATTTGGGGGTGCTCGCAGATTTGAGGGATGCGCATAGTTAAGTGGGGGCACACCGATTTGGGAATGTACACAGATTTGGGGGATGCGCATAGTTAAGTGGGTGCACACCGATTTGGGAATGTGCACAGATTTGGGGGATGCGCATAGTTAAGTGGGTGCACACCGATTTGGGGGTGCTCACAGATTTGGGAATGTACACAGATTTGGGGGATGCGCATAGTTAAGTGCCTGCACACCGATTTGGGAATGTACACAGATTTGGGGGATGCGCATAGTTAAGTGGGTGCACACCGATTTGGGGGTGCTCACAGATTTGGGAATGTACACAGATTTGGGGGATGCGCATAGTTAAGTGGGGGCACACCGATTTGGGAATGTACACAGATTTGGGGGATGAGCATAGTTAAGTGGGTGCACACCGATTTGGGAATGTACACAGATTTGGGTGATGCGCATAGTTAAGTGGGTGCACACCGATTTGGGAATGTACACAGATTTGGGGGATGAGCATAGTTAAGTGGGTGCACACCGATTTGGGGGTGCTCACAGATTTGAGGGATGAGCATAGTTAAGTGGGTTCACACCGATTCGGGGTGCTCACAGATTTGAGGGATGCGCATAGTTAAGTGGGTGCACACCGATTTGGGAATGTACACAGATTTGGGGGATGAGCATAGTTAAGTGGGTGCACACCGATTCGGGGTGCTCACAGATTTGAGGGATGCGCATAGTTAAGTGGGTGCACACCGATTCGGGGTGCTCACAGATTTGAGGGATGCGCATAGTTAAGTGGGTGCACACCGATTTGGGAATGTACACAGATTTGGGGGATGAGCATAGTTAAGTGGGTGCACACCGATTTGGGGGTGCTCACAGATTTGAGGGATGCGCATAGTTAAGCGGGTGCACACCGATTCGGGGTGCTCACAGATTTGAGGGATGCGCATAGTTAAGTGGGTGCACACCGATTCGGGGTGCTCACAGATTTGAGGGATGTGCATAGTTAAGTGGGTGCACACCGATTCGGGGTGCTCACAGATTTGGGGATGCGCATAGTTAAGTGGGTGCACACCGATTCGGGAATGTATACAGATTTGGGGGAATAGCATAGTTAAGTGGGTGCACACCGATTTGGGAATGTACACAGATTTGAGGGATGCGCATAGTTAAGTGGGTGCACACCGATTCGGGAATGTAAACAGATTTGGGGGATGAGCATAGTTAAGTGGGTTCACACCGATTCGGGGTGCTCACAGACTTGAGGGATGCGCATAGTTAAGTGGGTGCACACCGATTCGGGGTGCTCACAGATTTGAGGGATGCGCATAGTTAAGTGGGTGCACACCGATTCGGGGTGCTCACAGATTTGGGGGATGCGCATAGTTAAGTGGGTGCACACCGATTTGGGGGTGCTCACAGATTTGGGGGTGCACACTGATTTGGGGGTGCTCACCGATTTGAGGGATGCGCATAGTTAAGCGGGTGCACACCGATTCGGGGTGCTCACAGATTTGAGGGATGCGCATAGTTAAGTGGGTGCACACCGATTCGGGGTGCTCACAGATTTGAGGGATGTGCATAGTTAAGTGGGTGCACACCGATTCGGGGTGCTCACAGATTTGGGGATGCGCATAGTTAAGTGGGTGCACACCGATTCGGGAATGTATACAGATTTGGGGGAATAGCATAGTTAAGTGGGTGCACACCGATTTGGGAATGTACACAGATTTGAGGGATGCGCATAGTTAAGTGGGTGCACACCGATTCGGGAATGTAAACAGATTTGGGGGATGAGCATAGTTAAGTGGGTTCACACCGATTCGGGGTGCTCACAGACTTGAGGGATGCGCATAGTTAAGTGGGTGCACACCGATTCGGGGTGCTCACAGATTTGAGGGATGCGCATAGTTAAGTGGGTGCACACCGATTCGGGGTGCTCACAGATTTGGGGGATGCGCATAGTTAAGTGGGTGCACACCGATTTGGGGGTGCTCACAGATTTGGGGGTGCACACTGATTTGGGGGTGCTCACCGATTTGGGGGTGCTCACAGATTTGGGGGTGCACACCGATTTCGGGGTGCTCACAGATTTAGAGGTGCACACCGATTTCGGGGTGCTCACAGATTTAGAGGTGCACACCGATTTCGGGGTGCTCACAGATTTGGGGGTGCTCACCGATTTGGGGTCGTGAGGAAAAAGAACGCTTTTCATTTTTCATACCTTAATAACAGATGCACTTTGAACTTTGTTCTTGATGTTAGTTTAAGGCGGAGGCAGCTATTTACTGAGCAGTTTTTAATGATTCTCGCTGATTCTTGAAATGATTCAAATGAACTGTTTGATGCTGTTCTTGCTCTGGGATAATCTAATTTTCACGTGGGGGTGTCAGCGGGGTTGGGCTGCACACGGATTTGAGAGTGCAGATAGATTTGTGTTTGCACACAGATTTAGGGATGTCGGTGGATTTGACGGTGTACACTCATTTGTGGGATGCATTCGGATTTGGGGCTGCACATGGATTTTGGGATGGGCACAGATCTAGGGCTGTGTCGGCTAATATGGGGATGTGCATAAATTTATGTGTGTATTGTCGAATAAGCGCGTGCACTCGAATTTGATTGTGTGGATAGATTTGGGTGTGTGGGTAGATTTGGGGTATGCACGGATTGGGGTGTGATGAATCTCAGGGTACTTTAATAAATACGGTTTGAACTTTGAACTTTGGTTTTGCTATTCTGTAAAGGTGGAGGCAGCTAATTTGTGAACTGTTTGAAATGGTTCTTGCTCTGGGAAAATCTCATGTGTATCTGGGGGTGTCACACCTCGCTATCAGGTGTGGGGAAGTGTACAGGACGAGGGTCACCAATTGAAAATCAAACCAGCACCAGCACGTTAGTGCAAGGGGTTTTATTTAATGCAAGATGGAAAAAGTACAAAAGCTGCCAAAAGGTTGTGCTGAAGAAAAGTATTTACAAAGAATCAAATGAAGACATGCTTATGTAGAAAAAAAAATTACAAATATACAGTGGCTTGCACCACAGTAACAACATTTTTTTTTTTTGAACTTTCCGATATAACTTTCTCTCGGCTCCAAAGGTGGTTACAGCCGAAGGGTGGTAGTGGGGACGAGTTCCCACTGCTAAACAATGCTCTTCATGGTGCGCGTTTCAAACAGCTTCTGACAACCAGATCCGACTCCTGGCCTTCACGTGGCGGAGCTGTTCTCACTGACAGGAGAAGAGGCAAAGGAGGGCCACTGGCGCCTTAAAACCAGTTGCCCCGGGCGGATGGGGTTCGTTAACCACAGATGGTTGCTCATCTGGGAGAGGGAAAACTCCGATTTCAAACCTCCGTTTCCACTAGCGGTGTTACCTGTGCAAGGTGTGGGTCACCTGACCCCACTAACCCAGGTATCATTTCAGGACACCACAGACGGTCCCTCGGATCTTTGGGGGCCATTCTACTGTCTACAAACTGCGGTAACCGTGTGAATGAAAATAAATGAAAGCATTAGAAATGACTGAGTCTGGAATCATATTTTTATCATTTACAGACCAGTAGAGCAGATTAACTGAAGGTCTGTGTCTCTTTCGTCTCTGCTGCGGTGTTTATACCGGGTCATGTCGCCTTCGGACCAGCCTCGGCGTTCTCAACCGATTCAGCCTGAGAAGTATCGGAGGACAGTGTTGAAGTCACTTCCTGATGATTCTGGCCATTTGGGGTTTGAACAGACCAATCGATTGCTCAGAGATTGGTTCTACCGGCCGCTAATGAAGCTGGAGGGCGAAGAATACAGCAAGTGGTGCATTCGATCCATAAGACGGAAGAGACTGTCTACGCGGGCAGCTCCCTTGTCACATTTGCAGAGTGCAGGGCCTCTGGACCTGGTGTGTATGGATTTCCTGTTGATAGACCCCGATGCAGCAACGCGGCCAATGTATTAGTCATCACGGACCACTACACCAGATATGCGCAGGCTTTCCCTACCAAGGATCAGAGGGCGTCCACGGTGGCCAGATTTTCATGGGAGCTCTATTCATTTATTACGGCCTCCCCAGGCTGATCATAGTGATCAGGTTGGAATTCTGAGAGTAGGCTTATGAGCATACACTGCTACAACTGTACAAGTAAAGAAGCTACCGGGACTCGCCATGTTATCTGATGTCGGGCATGATCAGGAACAGTCAACATGGATTTGTGCGTGGAAGGTCATGTTTGACAAACCTTATTGAACTTTTTGAAGAGGTTACTAGGAAACTTGACGATGGTAAAGCACTGGATGTTGGCTATATGGACTTCAGTAAGGCCTTTGACAAAGTTCCACATTGAAGGCTAGATAGGAAGGTTCAATCGTTAGGTATTAATATTGAAATAGTAAAATGGATTCAGCAGTGGCTGGATGAGAGGTGCTAGAGAGTAGTGGTGGATAACTGTTTGTCAGGTTGGAGGCCGGTGACTCGTGGTGTGCCTCAGGGATCTGTACTGGGTCCAATGTTGTTTGTCATATACGTTAATGATCTGGAAGATGGGGTGGTAAATTGGATTAGTAAGTATGCAGATGATACTAAGATAGGCGGCGTTGTGGATAATGAAGTAGGTTTGCAAAACTTGCAGAGAGATTTAGGCCAGTTAGCAGAGTGATCTGAAAGATGGCAGGTCATCTTTCTGAAATTTGAAATGTCATCTGAAAGATTCATTGGAGAGAGTCCAGAGGAGGTTCACAAGGATGATTTCCGGAACGAAGGGGTTAAAATATGAGGAGCACTTTGCAGCTTTGACCCTGTGCTCACTGGAACTCAGAAAAATGCGGGGCATCTCATTGAAACCTACCGAATGTTGAAAGGACTGGATAAGGTGGATGTGGAGAAGGTATTTCCTGTGGTGGGGCACAGCCACAAAGCTGAGGGGCCACCTTTTCAAACAGATGTAAGCAGGATTGTTTTTTTTATTATTAGCCAGGCAGTAATGGATCTGTAGAATGCTCTGCCACAGACTGCGGCAGAGGCCAAGCGTGTGGGTATATTCAAGGTGGAATGTCATCGTTTCCTAATCAGTCAAGTCATCAAAGGATATGGCGATAAAACAGGTGTATGGGTTTTAGTGCGATCGAGGATCAGCCATGATGGAAATGCGGCAGACTCGATGGGCTGAATGGCCTGCGTCTGTTCCTATCACTGAAGGTCTCTGGACACAAGCCCCCTCATACATGATGAACCTCCTCTGCTGTCTTCCAGCACAAAACATCCTTCGTACAGAATGCTCAGCAGAACTGAATGCAACTTTTCAAGAATGTTGGCAAGTTAGGCAACATCTATTGAGGGGAATAGAGTCGATGTTTGGGACAGAACCCCTCCCTTACGGCTCTGACACAGGCCCTTCGTCCCAACCTTTCCAACCTGTCCCGGTGTCTATTTAAACTAATCCCTTTGCCGGCCCTTGATATAGAACATAGAAATGTACAGCACATTACAAGCCCCTCGACCCACAATGTTGAGCCGACCATGTAACCTACTCCAGAAACTGACAATGCTCTTCATTTAATATCGAACTCAAACAGTGAACAGACACAACACAGCCTCAGCCATGAATTTAAAGGGCAGGTGTTGCAACAGTTTGAGCTTCATACCGGGGGCCACGGAGCAAGCAGGATGTCACAAAGGGAGGAATGTGGGAGTGTTGTATGTCTGAGCCCAGCTGTGTGTGTTTGTGTATCAGAATCAGATTTAATATTACCGGCATGTGTGGTGGAATTTGTTGTTCGAGACAGCAGTACATTGAAATACATAGAAATAAAAAATATAAATTACAGTATGTATAAATTTAAATTTAAATGTTAGTGCAAAACGAGAGGGAAAATACTGAGGATGTGTTCATGGGTTCATTGTCCATTCAGAAATCTGATGGAGGGGAAGAAGCTGCTCCTGAGACGTTGAGTGTCTCTTCAGTGTCCTGTACGTCCTCCTTGATGGTAGCAATGAGACAAAGGCATGTCCTGGGTGTTGGGGGTCCTTAATGATGGATGCCACCTTTTTGTGGCATCATCTTTTGACTGTGTCCTGGATGCTGTGGAGTCCAGTGCCCATGAAGGAGCTGGCTGAGTTTACAACAGTCTGCAGCATTTTCCGATCCTGTGCAGTGGCCTCTCCACACCATTCAGTGATGCAACCAGTTAGAATGCTCTCCACAGTACATCTGTAGAAATTTGCAAGTGTCTTTAGTGACAGACCGATTCCCCTCAATCTCCGAATGAAATATAGCCGATGTTGTGCCTTCATTGTAACTGCATCAATATGTTGGGCCCAGGATAGTTCCTCAGAGATGTTGAGAGGGAGGAAATGGAAACTGCTCACCCTTTTCACTTCTGATCCCACGATGAGGACTGGTGTGTGTTCCCTCAACTTCCCGTTCCTGAATCCACAATCAATTCCTTTGTCTTCATGATGCTGAGTGCAAGGTTGTTACTGTGACGCCAGTCAACTTGCTGATCTATCTCACTCCTGTACTCCTCCTCGTCACTGTCTAATATTCCAGCAACAATAGTTGTGTCATCAGCAAGTTTACAGATGAGCCTAGACACACAGACGTGGGTGTAGAGAGAGTAGAGCAGTGGGCTGAGCACGCATCGTTGAGGTGTGCCAGTGTTGATTGTCAGCAAGGAGGAGATGTTATTTCTGATCCACACAGACTGGGGTCTCCTGGTGAGGATCCAGTTGCAGAAGGAGGTACAGAGGCCCAGGTTTTGGAGCTTGTTGATTACAATTGAGGGTCTGATTGTGTTGGACGCTGAGCTGTAATCAGCAGCCTGACTTGTGTATTGTTATTGTCCGAGAGATCTAAGGCTGAGTGGAGAGCTCTCATGTTCGACGACACAACCCTTATTCTGCGCACACCCCCAAATCCGTCTGCATCCGCCAAAGTCATGTGCCTACAAACCACCAATCCATAGCTCAATCACCAACTCAGTGCGCACCCACACATGCTGACACCCCCCGCAAACATAACCCTCAGAGCACGAATTATTTCAAACAATTCAGGAAATGGCGGTCTCAGTATTAAACATCCCCACTCCAGATCGGCCGACACATCCAATTCTGGCTGTCACTCAAAATCCGTGTACAGCCGCATGTGAACCTCCATATTGGACGACACAGCCCTAAGTCTGCACAATTCGCGAATCAGTGCCTACCGCCACATTGGAGAATGTGTCCGTGCGCAAACCCAAATCCCTAAATGTGCGCTATCCCCATTTCAGTGCGCACCCCAAATCCCTAAATGTGCGCTATCCCCATTTCAGTGCGCACCCCAAATCCCTAAATGTGCGCTATCCCCATTTCAGTGCGCACCCCAAATCCGCTGACACCCCAGATGCACTTTAGATGATCTCAGAAGCAGAATCGTGTCACAGTTCAGAAAGTGGCTGCCTCGACAATGAAATTCTAATTCAATCCATACTCGCCATGCCCATCCCCAAATCTTTGTGCATCCCCCAAAGCCGAGGGCAACCCTACATGCACAACAGTTTATCCCAGGACAAGAATCATTTCAAACAGTTCAGAAAATATCTTCCTCAGCATGAAACAATAGCAAGAACAAAGTTCAACGTGCAAAGAGCAAAGACTTGCTGTACATTCCCAAACCAAAAGCTGTGGATGCACCATGAGTTATATCGTCTGCTGAAGCCTAAATCTGTGGCATTCAAATCCGCCGACACATGTCTGTTAGAAAACCAGGTATGACTTGCGCAGGGCTGCTTAAAGCGAGAAGAGACTATTTCGAACGAGAATGGAGGCGACATCGGATGTACAGCAGCTCTGACAGGGTTTACTTCCTGCAAAGCCATACTCAATAGTATGCAAACACGAGGAAATCTGCAGATGCTAGAAAATTAATCAACACCCACAAAATGCTGGTGGAGCACAGCAGGTCAGGCAGCATCTATAAGGAGAAGCACTGTCGACGTTTCGGGCCGAGACCACTCGTCAGGACTAACTGAAAGGGAAGATAGTAAGAGATTTGAAAGTAGGAGGGGAGGGGGAAATGCGAAATGATAGGAGAAGACCGGAGGGGGTGGGGGGAAGCTGAGAGCCAGACAGGTGATTGGCAAAAGGGATACAGAGGTAGAGAAGGGAAAGGATCATGGGACGGGAGGCCTAGGGAGAAAGAAAGGGGGAGGGGAGCACCAGAGGGAGATGGAGAACAGGCAGAGTGATGGGTAGAGAGAGAGAGAAAAGAAAACCAACTAAATTGTCAGGGATGGGGTAAGAAGGGGAGGAGGGGCATTAACGGAAGTTAGAGAATTCAATGTTCATGCCATCAGGTTGGAGGCTACCCAGCCGGTATATAAGGTGTTGTTCCCCCAACCTGAGTGTGGCTTCATCTTGACAGTAGAGGAGGCCATGGATAGACATATCAGAATGGGAATGGGACGTGGAATTAAAATGTGTGGCCACTGGGAGATCCTGCTTTCTCAGGCGGACAGAGCGTAGGTGTTCACCGAAACGGTCTCCCAGTCTGCGTCGGGTCTCACCAATATATAAAAGGCCACACCGGGAGCACCGGACGCAGTATACCACACCAGCCGACTCACAGGTGAAGTGTCGCCTCACCTGGAAGGACTTTCTGGGGCCCTGAATGGTGGTGAGGGAGGAAGTGTAAGGGCAGGTGATGCACTTGTTCCGCTTCCAAGGATATTTGCCAGGAGGGAGATCGGTGGGAAGGGATGGGGGGGACGAGTGAACAAGGGAGTAGCGTAGTGAGCGATCCCTGCGGAAAGCAGAAGGGGGGGGGGGGGGAGGGAAAGATGTGCTTGGTAGTGGGATCCCGTTGGAGGTGGCGGAAGTTACGGAGAATTATACGTTGGATCTGGAGGCTGGTGGGATGGTAGGTGAGTACAAGGGGAACCCTATCCCGAGTGGGGTGGAGGGCGGATGGGGTGAGGGCAGATGTGCGGGAAATGGGAGGGATGCGTTTCAGAACAGAGTTAATGGTGGAAGAATAGAAGCCCCTTTGTTTAAAAAAGAAAGACATCTCATTCGTCCTGGAATGAAAAGCAGATGCGGCGGAGACGGAGGAATTGTGAGAAGGGGATAGCATTTTTGAGAGAGACAGGGTGGGAAGAGGAATAGTCCAGGTAGCTATGAGAGTCTGTAGGCTTATAGTAGATATCAGCAGATAGGCCGTCTCCAGAGATGAAGACAGAAAGATCAAGAAAGGGGAGGGAGGTGTCGGAAATGGACCAGGTAAATTTGAGGGCAGGGTGACTGTTGGAGGCAAACTTAATGAAGTCAACGAGCTCAGCATGCGTGCAGGAGGCAGCGCCAATGCAGTCGTCGATGTAGCGAAGGAAAAGAGGGAGACGGATACCCGTATAGACTTGGAACATGGGCTGTTCCACAAAGCCAGCAAATAGGCAGGCATAACTGGGACCCATGAGGGTGGTCATGGCTACACCCTTGGTTTGGAGGAACTGGGAGGAACCAAAGGAGAAATTATTGAGAGTAAGAACTAATTCCGCTGGATGGAGGAGAGTGGTGGTAGAGGGGAATTGGTTAGGTCTGGAATCCAAAAAGAAGCGAAGAGCTTTGAGACCGTCCGGGTGGAGGATGGAGGTATATAGGGACTGGACGTCCATGGTGAAAATAAGGCGGTGGGGGCCAGGGAACTTAAAATCATTGAAAAAATTCAAAGCGTGAGAAGTGTCACGAACATAGGTGGGAAGTGATTGAACAAGGGGGGATAAGGCAGCGTCAAGGTATGCAGAAATGAGTTCGGTGGGGCAGGAGCAAGCTGAGACAATAGGTCTACCTGCACAGGCAGGTTTGTGGATCTTGGGTAGGAGGTAGAAACGGGAAGTGCGGGGTGTGGGAACTATGAGGTTGGTGGCAGTGGATGGGAGATCCCCAGAGCTGATAAGGTTGGTGATAGTATAGGAGACAGTGGCCCGGTGCTCCTTAGTGGGGTCATGATCAAGGGTATAAATAAGAGGAGATATCAGAGAGTTGTCGCTGTGCCTCGGCCAGGTTGAGGTCAGTACACCAGACAACAGCAGCTCCCCCCTTATCAGCGGGTCTTATAGTGAGGTTGGGATTGGTGCGGAAGGAGCGGAGAGCAGAGCGTTCGGAAGGAGTGAGGTTGGAATTGGAACAGGGTGTGGTGAAGTCAAGACGGTTGATATCCCGTCGGCAATTAGCAATAAAGAGATCCAGAGGACCAGAGCGGGGTGTCCATGAAGAGGAGGAGGGTTGAAGACGGGAGAAGGGTTCATCGGTGGGGGTAGGAGAGTCCTTGCCTAAGAAATAAGCTCGGTGACGGAGCCGGCGGAATATGAGTTCAGCGTCATGGCGTACGCGGAACTCGCTGAGGTGTGGGCGAAGAGGCATAAAGCTGAGGCCCTTATTGAGGACAGAGCGCTCTGCCTCAGAGAGTTGAAGGTCGGAGGGAATGGTAAAGACCCGGCACTGATGACGGATGGGATAAGATGGGGGAGGGAGGCTGGTACTGTCAGTGGAGAGGGAAGGGTTGAGGTGGGTGGAAGATGGAGCCTCTGAGGGCCCGGGAGCTGACGATGGGATCTGAGAGAGAGTGGATTGCAGAGTGGTGGTGGGGGAAGTGGAGAACGGCCTTTAATAAAGCCCGTTTGAATCATAGAGATGATTTTAGTTAAAAATATTTTCAGGATAAAGGGATCGAAAATCGCGGAGATGAACAGCAATAAAAATAATCCGGGATTCCATAATGGGGGTAAAAAAAAGAAAAAAAAAACAAAATTACAAAGCCCAGAAAAAAAGTCGATATCTATCGACGCAAGCCCCAGGAAAAGCATCGATGCTGTTATAGCTCCGCCTACGTGAATTTAAAAAAAGTAATCTCTGTCTCCCTCTCCCGGACATAAATCTCATTACAGTCGACATATATCTCAGTATAGTTAACGTGAAAGGATAGTGTTTTTCCTATAAAACAAAACGACCTTCAATTTGAAAGCAACCTTCACAGTATTAGATAATGGAAGAAAAATACATCCAAAACAATTCTTGAAATATTTGCACAAAAGAAAAACAATCGCCATCTTTAAAGTATCCAATCTATCTTGAAAACACAAGAAAAACCAAATAATTACTTAAAAGATCTTCAATAAAGCATACGGAATAAAAACAAACAATTAATTCATTTAAATGCTGCAAAAAGAAAAAGAAGTTCTAGATTGTTCAAACTGAACTACAGCCTATCAACAGTTCTCCCACTATATCTTCTGAGGTTAAAACCGTCCAAACCAGTCTTTTTCAAAAATAAAAATGAATTTTAAGCTAAAAACATTCTGTAACCACCAGATCTTCCAGTCTTATCATTCTTTGCACCGCGAGACACTCAAGCCATTATAAATCATTCAAACTTCAGGCTTCAGACTCGTCGTGGTTGAAATATTTGCACAAAAGGAAAAACAATCACTATCTTTGAAATATCCAGTCTTTCTTTAAAACGTAAAGAAATCCAAGCAATTACTGAACAAAAAAACTTTAAAAAAGCATACAGAACAAAAAAAAAACAGTTGGTTCATTTAAATGCTGCAGAGAGAAAAAACTAGATGGTTCAGAATTTTCTAGACTCTTTCAACAGTTCTCCCGCTATATCTTCGAAGGTTAAAACCTTCCGAACCAGTCTTTTTCGAAGCTAAGAATATATTTTATGGTAAAAATATTCTATAACCATTAAATCTTCCAATTTCATTGCTTTACACCACGAGACAATCAAATTATTATAAATTATTCAAACTTCAGATTCGCCATCGGACTCGTCAGACAAAGAGTTAATAAAACGCAATGCTTCGGCTGGATCATCAAAAATACAAACTCCAGAATTTTTAACAAAAAAACCTTAATTTGGCTGGCTATTGTAATAATGGAAAGAGCTTTTTTTGAAAAGCTAATTTCATAGAAGAGACAAATGCAGCACGTTTCTTAACAATTTAACGTGGAAAATCTTGAAAAAAACGAACTTCTGAACCTTGAAATTGAAATAATCTTTGTTTTAATGCAAGTTTAATAATGCGGTCCTTGAAACGCACTCCCTTCATCTACCACCGGACAAACACCCAGATCACCCTGGTGTCAGGCAGGTGACGTGAAACGCACTCCCTTCATCTCCCACCGAACAAACACCCGGATCACCCTGGTGTCAGGCAGGTTGCGTGAAACGCACTCCCTTCATCTCCCACCGAACAAACACCCAGATCACCCTGGTGTCAGGCAGGTGGCGTGAAACGCACTCCCTTCATCTCCCACCGAACAAACACCCGGATCACCCTGGTGTCAGGCAGGTTGCGTGAAACGCACTTCCTTCATCTACCACCGGACAAACACCCAGATCACCCTGGTGTCAGGCAGGTGACGTGAAACGCACTTCCTTCATCTCCCACCGAACAAACACCCGGATCACCCTGGTGTCAGGCAGGTTGCGTGAAACGCACTTCCTTCATCTCCCACCGGACAAACACCCAGATCACCCTGGTGTCAGGCAGGTTGCGTGAAACGCACTTCCTTCATCTCCCACCGGACAAACACCCAGATCACCCTGGTGTCAGGCAGGTGGCGTGAAACGCACTCCCTTCATCTCCCACCGAACAAACACCCAGATCACCCTGGTGTCAGGCAGGTGACGTGAAACGCACTCCCTTCATCTCCCACCGAACAAACACCCGGATCACCCTGGTGTCAGGCAGGTTGCGTGAAACGCACTTCCTTCATCTCCCACCGGACAAACACCCAGATCACCCTGGTGTCAGGCAGGTGGCGTGAAACGCACTCCCTTCATCTCCCACCGAACAAACACCCGGATCACCCTGGTGTCAGGCAGGTGGCGTGAAACGCACTCCCTTCATCCCCCACCGAACAAACACCCAGATCACCCTGGTGTCAGGCAGGTGGCGTGAAACGCACACATTTCATCTCCCACCGGACAAACACCCGGATCGCCCTGGTGTCAGGCAGGTAGCGTGAAACGCACTCCATTCATCACCCACCGGACAAACACCCAGATCACCCTGGTGTCAGGCAGATGGCGTGAAACGCACTCCCTTCATCCCCCACCGAACAAACACCCAGATCACCCTGGTGTCAGGCAGGTGGCGTGAAACGCACTCCCTTCATCTCCCACCAAACACACACCCGGATTACCCTGGTGCCAGTCAGGTGGCGTGAAACGCACTCCCTTCATCCCCCACCGGACAAACACCCGGATCACCCTGGTTTCAGGCATGTGGCGTGAAACGCACACCCTTCATCTCCCACCGGACAAACACCCGGATCACCCTGGTGTCAGGCAGGTGGCGTGAAACGCACTCCATTCATCTCCCACCGGACAAACACCCGGATCACCCTGGTGTCAGGCAGGTGGCGTGAAACGCACTCCCTTCATCTCCCATCGAACAAACACCCAGATCACCCTGGTGTCAGGCAGGTGGCGTGAAACGCACTCCATTCATCTCCCACCGAACAAACACCCGGATCACACTGGTGTCAGGCAGGTGGCGTGAAACGCACACCCTTCATCTCCCACCGAACAAACACCCAGATCACCCTGGTGTCAGGCAGGTGGCGTGAAACGCATTCCCTTCATTGAACAGCTCACATTCCAATGCACCCCTTATCTCTAACCATGACGCAAACACTCCTTCTATAGAAAGAACATTGTTAGCAGTGAAACAGGGTGCTACACTGTCCCCCTCCAAAATTAATCATGTTGGTGTGACATTGGAATAATTTGCCACCCCTTCATGCAAAGCACGCAGACCAGCCCAGGTGTAAATGGCAGTGACACAGGTCACCAAGGCGATAGGTGCCACATTCTGTTCCCCCGGTGTTCCATAGGCCAGCCTATCTCGTAGTCTTCTGTTCTTTGAGACCTCCTTACCCCGTCATCTGCTTCTTCATGTTCAGAAACTCTGGTCCACGTGCCGAAGCCGCCCCTGGTCTGTCACTCCTGCCCACCTGAAACTCAGAACCCTCTGCCACTTGGCTGAGCCCCACTTCATTCCTTCCCGGCGTCCCGCTGAAATCCAGTCTGTCCACAGATAGACATCCCCCCACTCCTCCGATTTCATCTAACTCACCACTCACCGTGAGAAGGGTTAGGAATCTCTTCCTAAATCAGTGGGGAGTTAGCAAAAGGCACCTTATACCACACCCCCATTTCCTTATCCTCCGAAATAGTATCCCTTTTAGGGGCGGGACCCGGTATAATCTCTCCTTCAGTCGCTCCGTGTCGCCACAGAATCCTCTCACTAGTTGTAGCCTCTGGGTCAACCCGCAACTCTTGTCCCAGAGGCTGAAGGTGGTTCCGATGGAAATTTTGACAGGCCCGTTCTCATCCTCTGGTTTCACCCGGAAAACTGGTACGTTTGACATCTGACTCTCCACAACACAGGCCCTGCTGTCAGCCAACTTACACTTCCCAGTCAGCATCGAATTCCTTATGAGGACTCGGTCTCCCGGCATGAGTTGGGAGAACCGAACCTTTTGATCAAAACTCCTCTCACAAAACGCTGGAGGAGCTCAACAGCTCAGGCAGCATCCATGAGAAAGAATAAACGGTCGGCGTTTTGGCCCGAGACCCTTCGGCAGGGCTGAGAAACAACGGGGAATCAGAATCAGAATCAGGTTTATTATCACCGGCATGAAACTTGTTAACTGAGCAGCAGTTAATCATGTTGCTGTTAACATGAATAAGTAAATCAAATACAGTATAGTATATTGAATAGATTTTTAAAATGTGCAAAAAAACAGAAATACAGTATATTAAAAAAGTGAGGTCGTGTCCAAGGGTACCATGTCCATTTAGGAATCGAAGGAACGAAGCTATCCCTGAATCTCCTAGTGTGTGTCTTCAGGCTTCTGTACCTCCTACCTGAGAGTAACAGTAAGAAAAGGGCATGCCCTGGGTGCTGGATGTACCCAGAAGAAGCCAACATTTTAAAAAAAAATAACGGGTGGGGAAAGAGGCTAGCTAGAAGGTGACAGGTGAATCCAGGTGGGTGGGAAAGGTCAAGGGTTGGAGGAGAAAGAATCTGATCGGAGAGCAGAGTGGATCAGAGGAGAGAGAGAGGGAGGAGGGGACCCGGGGGGAGTAATAGGCAGGTGAGAAGTAAAAGGTCAGAGTGCGGAATAGAGGAAGGCGGGGGTGGGGCTGGGGATGGTCTATCGGAAGGCGAGGTCAATATTCATGCCATCACGGGGGTCTCATCGCTGCACAAGAGGAGGCCCTGGATCGACACGTCAGAACGGGGATGGAAATCACTAGTAAAAGGTTTGGCCCTGGGAAGTTCTGCTTGTGCCGGATGGTGTGAAACTGCTCGTCGAAGTGTTCCCCTAATTGATGACGTCACGCTCAGGATGGAGGAGTAACACCTTATATTCTGTCCTGGTTCCCTCCAACTTGATGAGCTGAACCATAGCACCAGTCTTGTCTGTTGAATCCAGAGCCCCAAGGGAAACTGACTCTCCATCTGAATGATGGTCTTTTTGACCTCCTGAAGACCTGTTTTTGAGTAACAGTAATGTTCCGCTGCTCTCCTATGCCCACTTCCCCAGCTGGTCTTCACCCCACTGTAACCTCAGACAACCCTCACCTCCCCCACACACCAGTTCTGGTGACATCCACAATCTCACTAACTGTTCGATCTGCATTCCCCTCCAAATCATTCACACACGTGACCAGCACCAGTTCACTGCAAGGTGACAGAAAGAAGTGAGAGTAGAGCTCAGCTCAAACAAAGAAGACAAGTGAAACAAAGAGCAGGAGAGCGGTGGTGGAGGGGAACTCGTTGGGTCTGGTGTCCAGAAGGAAACGGAGAGCTCTGTGACTTCCCTGGTGGGAGGTGGAGGTGTACATGAACGGGGTGTCCACAGTGACAGTAAGATGATCGTGGCCAGGGAACATGAAATCGTCGAAAAAATTTCTCCTGTGTTGCTTCGATTTCCGGCATCTGCAGATTTTCGCCTGTTTGTGACCGGGAAATTCCGTTTGTTGTGGACAGAGCAAAGGTACTTGACAAAGTGGACTCCCGATCTACACTGGGCCTCACTGACGTAGCGGAGGCTGAACCAGCAGCATCAGGTAGAGTAGATCAACCTGACAGACTCACAGGTGAAGTGTTGCCTCACCTGGAAGGACGAATAGAGCTGAGGGGGAAAGAAAATGGGAGCGTGTTGAACTTCCCTCGCTTGCAAGGATATGTTCCAGGAGGGAGATTAGTGGGAAGAGAAGAATGGAATCCTTGTGGAAAGCAGAAAGTGGAGAGGGAATGTAAAGATGGGAAGGTAGGAAGAGGTTTAGTGAAGATCACCATGCAAATCGATAGGTTTACTAAATCAGCCAGTGTGAATGTGTTTTGTGAGCCCTGCCACCTGCCACGGTCGGTGTCTTTCTCGGGTCAGCTGTCACCTGAGTGCGCCGGGGTGGACGGTGGAGGGTTTTCCAGAGATGGCGAGTGGCGGAGGGGTGAGGCAGGTTTACAGAATGGTGATGGGTGTAGGGTCAGAAGGGTTTTCACAGATGGTGAGGGCTGCAAGGATCGGAGGTGTTAACAGAAATGGGGAGTGTCTGGGTTGGAAGGGTTTTCACAGGGGGTGTTAACAGAAATGGGGAGTGGTGTAGGGGTTGGAAGGGTTTTCACAGGGGATGTCTTAATAAGCTGGTAAGGAAGGCGGGCTCTGTCGTGGGCAAAGTACTGGAGAGTTTAACATCGGTAGCTGAGCGAAGGGCGCTGAGTAGGCTACGGTCAATTATGGAAAACTCTGAACATCCTCTACATAGCACCATCCAGAGACAGAGAAGCAGTTTCAGCGACAGGTTACTATCGATGCAATGCTCCTCAGACAGGATGAAGAGGTCAATACTCCCCAATGCCATTAGGCTTTACAATTCAACCGCCAGGACTTAAGAACTTTTTAAAAGCTATCATTAATGCTTTTTGAGATAGTGATTTAGATGCATATCATATTTTTTTACTGAGTTAAGCATTGTATGTAATTAGTTTTGCTACAACAAGTGTATGGGACATTGGAAAAAAGTTGAATTTCCCCATGGGGATGAATAAAGTATCTATCTATCTATCTATCTATCTTAACAGAAATGGGGGGTGGTGTAGGGGTTGGAAGGGTTTCACAGGGGGTGAGGGGTGCAGGAATGCTTCTCCACCACTGTGGAAATGTACTTCACTTGTCGCACCAAAATGGCCTGCAACCAGCTGGAACCTGTGTTGTATCAGAGACCTTTGCTAATAATGTTCGTGCAACATGGTACCTGAGCACTAGAGTGCAGACCCGCAGCTGTGATTCAGCAGACAACGGAGTGCACCCTGTCCGTGAACTTGTGTCCATCGGGGTGACCGTACTGTCTGTGTTTTGTTTTCGGACAAAGCTAGTACCAGCTCTTGTGCATCGCTCATCGTCCCTTCTGCCAGTAAATATAAAAGCGCTTATGATCGATCCACTCGGTGTTCGTGGTTGTTGGTCTGGAAGACGGAGTGAAAAGCTGCTGAACACCATCTCCTACCTGGACACTCACTCTTACCTGCACCCGCAGCGTCCTCCGCATCGCTTCGCCATCTCACCACTACACCGCTCGTCGTAGGAAATGAAATACTCATTCCGTACATTGAGTCTTCTCCACCACTCGAATTTCCCTCTAAACTCCATACTGCTGCTTTCTCCACGTCAGCTTCGACACCGTTATTAATCAACAACCCACCATTTATTGACTTAGAGTTCGGACAAACTTGGGCTGTTTTCTCTGGAGTGAAGGAGGATCAGGGTGACCGGAAAGAGTTTGATTAGATTACGAGAGGTATAGACAGAGTAGATAGCTGCCATTTTTAACCTTCTGCGTCAGAATGTCTAATCGCAGACAGCATGCATTTGGAGAGATGAGGGAGCTGTGGAATTCATTGCCACGGACGGCTCAGAGGCCAAGTCATCGGGTTTATTTAAAACAGAGGCTGATCAGTGCTTGATCAGTAAAGGTGTCAAAGGTCATGGGGATAAGGCAGGGAATGGGGTTGAGAAGGAAGATAAAAGACACTGGGACAGGTACAGAAAAAGGAAACATTAGAGGGAGATGGGTCAAGCACAGGGAGATGGGACAGACTCCGATAGGGGTTCTTGTCTGGCACGGAGCAGTGGGGCTGATCACCGGTTCATTTTCCACTCTCGGACCTTCACTGAGACCATTTCTCATCAGTACACGTTTCACAAACAGTACATTTCAATGTTCAAGTTCAAAGTAAATTTATTATCAAAGTGTGTTAACCAGATGTTATCGAACAATTCCTTTTCTTGTTGACAAGGCAACTTAACGCTCACCCCCAGCCTGGGGGAGGGAATGGGACCAATTCCAGAGGGGGAGGGTTGCGTGAGTCTGGGACTTTGTGAAGAAGTCCTAACTCCATCCTCTTCATTCCGCTTTCCCCTTCTCACTCCCGTCCCTCCCACTCCACTGATGTGTTTGTGTGTGTGTGAGAGAGACAGAGAAAAAGAGAGAGAGAGACAGCGTGAGAGAGAGACCTGTGTGCCTAGTCACACTGCATCAACGACGTGCTCTTCCCACCAACACACTCACACTCCTCTGTACACAGCAATCCTCACCAGCTCGAATAATCCAAAAATCTTATACCCTCCCTCCTGCACCAACTCTTTAGCTACGTGTTAAACTGTATAATCTTCTGATCCCTGCCACATCACACAGATGGCAGTCCTGAGATCACAGGCCTGGAGGAGCTGTCCTTTCAATTAGCACCTCACTCCCTGAACTCCCTTTACAGAACCTCGTTACACTACCAGCCCATATCATTGTTACCCACATGGACCACGACCTTCACTGTCCCCCCCCCTCCTGAGGAATGCTGAGCACTCGACCTGAGGTGACCCAGATGCCAGCATGCAGGAGGGAACACACCATCCTGGAATTTCATTCTCACCTACAGAACATCCTGTCAGTTCCCTGAGCTAACAAGCCACGTATCACCACAGCTCACCACGTCTCCTCCCTTCCCTTCTCAGTCTCAGAGCCAGACTGTGCCAGAGACCCTGTTGCTGAATCACCTCTGACCACAGCTCACCTCGTCTCCTCCCTTCCCTTCTCAGTCTCAGAGCCAGACTAAGTGCCAGAGACCCTGTTGCTGAATCACCTCTGACCACAGCTCACCTCGTCTCCTCCCTTCCCTTCTCAGTCTCAGAGCCAGACTAAGTGCCAGAGACCCTGTTGCTGAATCACCTCTGACCACAGCTCACCTCGTCTCCTCCCTTCCCTTCTCAGTCTCAGAGCCAGACTAAGTGCCAGAGACCCTGTTGCTGAATCACTTCTGACCACAGCTCACCTCGTCTCCTCCCTTCCCTTCTCAGTCTCGGAGCCAGACTAAGTGCCAGAGACCCTATTGCTGAATCACCTCTGACCACAGCTCACCTCGTCTCCTCCCTTCCCTTCTCAGTCTCGGAGCCAGACTAAGTGCCAGAGACCCTGTTGCTGTGACTTTCCTTTGCCAGGTCATCCCCTCATCCCTGACTGTACCTAAAGTGATACCTGTGTTGTTCAGAGGGATGGACACAGAGGTAAACTGCTCTCTCTGTTTCCCCCTTCCCCTTCCTGACAGTCACCCAGTTTCCTGTGCCGTGCACCTTGGGTGCAACTACCTCTCAAATGTCCTACCTATCACCCCTTCAGCCTCCCGAATGATCTGGAGTTCATCCAGTTCCAGCTCCAACTCCGTAATGTGAATTGTTCGGAGCTGAAGCTGGATGCCCTTCTCACAGGTGTAGTTATCAGGGACACAGGAGGGTCCCCTGCCTTCCCACATCCCACAAAGCAGCTTTCCATCATCCCGCCTGTCATCTCCACTGTTCCAACTGAGAAAATGTAAAGAAGGGGCAAAAAAAATTCTACCTCCATCATGATTTTGCCTTCTCCAACTGACTGCTCTCACCACTGAAACCTCAAAGAATTAAAGCCTCGAAGTCTCCGCTCCAACTCTGTCCACTCCAACAATGACCACTCCACTTTCTCCTGCTAATGAAGTTTTTCTTGATAATCCATCCTGACAGTGGAGTGGCCACTGCTGAAAGCTCAAAAATAACCTGCCCTGAACCACTGCCTTTAATACTCCATTGGTGAACCTGAGTGAATTACGTCCTCTCAAGCTTCTGATCTCTCTGATTCACAATGGGTCAAAGCTTGATATGGCGACACAAGGATGAATTACTGATTGAAACCCATCCCTTTATTCAGTGACCCCCAGTAAAGTACTTTATAAAAAGAGGATTGAACTTCAAATGGAGCACTGTTTGTTATTATCCTCCTCGATTGAAAATCAGTTAATTAAATCCAGAACCCAGTTTTAAGCACTTATTGGCTAATCAATTGAAAAACTGCTTTGGTTAAACGACAAATCATTAAGATTCATAAACGAGATGGCACTTTGACGATTGATCATAAAGAGATAAATAAAGCCTTTCAAGATTTTTATAACTTTTTATATCAATCAGAATTTGTTGAAGATTCTTCCATAATGGTTGCATTTTTAAGAAAATTGAATATCCCAAAATTAACAGCAGAAGATTGTGTATTTCTAGACTCACCTATTACGGAAAACGAAATAAAAGAGGTTATTTTTCAATGAATTTGGCTAAAGCCCCTGGTCTGGACGGTTATACTGCTGAATTTTTTAACTCCTTTTCTTCCATACTCACTCCTTGGCTTTGTGAAATTTTTAAAGATGCGTTAATTGTAGGTAAATTACCACAATCTTTTTATAGTGCCACCATTTCTCCAATTCTTAAAAAAAATAAAGACCCCACTGAATGTGCATCCTATCGGCCAATATCTTTGCTGGATACGGATTCTAAGATTTTTACCAAAATTCTGGCCACTAGATTAGAAAATAAATTACCTCAAATTATCTGTGAGTATCAGACCGGATTTATTAAAAACTGTTATTCATTTTTAACATTAGAAAATTAATTAATATAATTTATACTTCTTCATCTAAAATACCAGAAAGAGCGTTCGATAGAGTTGAATGGCCATATTTATTTAATACATTGCAGAATTTTAATTTTAGCTTGAAATTTATATCATGGATTAAATTAATATGTTATAATCCTTTGGCTTCAGTTCTTACCAATAATCAAAGATCTCCTTTTCTTCTGTTGTCCCGTGGTACGAGGCAAGGCTGCCCTTTAAGTCCTCTATTATTTGACATTGCTTTGGAACCTTTAGCCGTTGCCATTTGTGGATCACCTAATACTTTTGGAATTAACCGTAGGGAAGGGACTTAAAAGTTATCATTATATGCTGATGATTTGTTACTATTCATATCTGGCCCTGAGAGATCTATTCCTGCTATTTTATCCTTGCTTGCTCAGTTTAGTAGCTTTTCCAGCTACAAACTGAATTTTAATAAGAATGAATTATTTCCATTAAATATGCAAGTTTCAATTTATAAACACTTACCATTTAAAGTTGTTACAGATCATTTTACTTATTTGGGTATTAAAATTACCAAGAAACATAAGGGTTTATTTAAAGTTAATTTTTTACCTTTAATTGAACAAATCAAGCAACTTGTTACCAGGTGGTCCCCATTATCTCTGTCATTGGTTGGTTGAATTAATACTATCAATTAATATTTATTCCAAACATTACCAATTTTTATTACTAAATCTTTTTTTGATATTATTGACTCCAAAATATCCTCGTATGTGTGGCAGAATAAAAATCCTACATTAAGTAAAAAATATTTACAGAAGCCTAAGAAGGAAGGTGGTTTTGCTTTGCCAAACCTGAGATTTTACTATTGGGCAGTTAATATTCAATATTTAATATTTTGGACACAAGAACCGGTCATAGAACCTTGCCCACAATGGGTAAATTTGGAGTGTAAATCTGTACAAGACTTCTCATTGTTTTCTATTTCAGGATCTTCGCTTCCTTTTGCTTTATCTAAACCGAATAAACAAAGAACTAATCCTATAGTTAAACATACATTAAGAATATGGTTTCAATTTCATAAATTCTTTGGCTTGAATAATCAAGCCCTATTATATCTAACTTCTTTTTCCAGCCCTCTTTTATGCACCAAGCCTTTGTGTTATGGAAAAACAAAAGGTATAACATGTTTTCGTGATCTATTTTTAGATAACATTTTTATGTCCTTTGAACAGCTGTCCAACCTAAAACTTTTTTTTTACATACTTGCAAGTTAGAAATTTCTTGAATGTTAGTACTTTCTGAAATTATGTCAAATGGACACTACAGAAAAAATTCTAGCTCTGAATCCTTGCCAGAAGGGTTAAGTAGCCATCATTTATCATATGATCATGAAAATACAGCCAGGAGTATCAGAAATAATTAAGAAGGAATGGGAAAAAGAACTTCACTGTCTTATACCCACAGAGCAGTGGGAGAAAATGTTACAATTAGTCAATTCTTCTTTTATTTGTGCTAAACATGCCTAATACAATTTAAGGTTGTTCATAGGGCTCACATGTCCAAGGATAAACTCGCTCGATTTTAATCTTATGAAAATCCAACCTGTGACAGATGTCATTCTGAAGTCGCTTCATTGACCCACATGTTATGGTCTTGCCCCTGTTTGCAAAATTATTGGAAAGATATTTTTGGTATTATTTCAACAGTTCTGAATATCAAATTGCAACCGCATCCTATTACTGCAATTTTCGGTTTACCAATGGTGGATAATAGTCGTTTATTCCCCCCCAGCCCGGCGGATGATTGCATTTGTTACATTAATGGCTAGAAGATCTATCCTATTGAATTGGAAAGAAATTAATCCTCCAACTCTATTTCAGTGGTTTTCTCAAACTATTTCTTGTTCGAGTTTAGAAAAAATTACAGGTGTTGTCTTTGACACTTCAGTTAAATATGAAGAAACTTGGAGACCATTTATTCAACATTTTCATATAAGCTAAAACTGACTTTTCCTAAACCTTACTTTTATTGTCCTTAATTATTTGGATGGAGGTGCGGAGTTATTGACGCTACTGTGTATAATTGATAAAATGCAATGGCCCATGTCGGTTAGGATTTTTTTCATTTTTTTTGGGGGGGAGGGTTTCTTATTTTTTCCATTTTTTGTAAATACTATGAGTTTGGGAGGTTATTATCATCTATTTGTATTTATACCTTAACCTATTAATTATGTACTCTCAAGCTCTTTGTATTCATGTTTCATTTATGTTTGTTTAAAATCAATAAAAAGATTTAAAAAGAAAGGACTATTCTGAGGAAAGGGTGGAATAGGCGCAACGGGCCGAGTGGCCAGGTCTGCTCCAGTTACTTATTTTCTAAAGTCCGAGTTTACCTTTGCGCCTTGTTCTCCCTTGGCCTTCAGCCATTCGGATTGCACAGGGGACCGGTGAGAGCTCCGGAGATCCACCGGCAGCCGCTGCGGGCCAGCTCCCGTATCCCAGCAGCAGGGGACAGGACTGGGAGTAAACTCCGGACAATAGGCCCCGATCCACGGCGGGGAAAGACCGGGCACCCTCTGTGTGGCTGAAACATCTCACTGAATCTCCGCCCGAATCTTCACCTCCGCCATCGGAAGGATTCAAAACTCCGGCCGCTGTTGCAGCCTTTACCCGGGGAGCTGCTCCCAATCTCGGGTCTCTCACCGGGTCCACTCGTTCCCGATTCCAAACTTCGGTCCGCTCAGCGTCCCGCCCACTGACACCCCTCAGCCAATGGAGGCAAGAGTCTCCCAGTGGTGTTCTCTGATTGGCTGTGAGTGTATCCGAGGGCGGACTGCTGCCGGGAGCTGGAGATGTCAGTCACAGTTTGTTCTCAGAATCAAAGCAAGTTCCCCGAGGCTCAAAGTTCAAAGTAAATTTTATTATTATTTTTAAATTTTTAAATTTTTTATTAAACACAATCAAAAACAGCAACACTAAACATATGCTAACAAAGCCAGGGAGTCACACAAAAGTAGCAACAAATATATAACTATTAACTTTAAATACACAAATAAACAAGGAAATCCGCTCAAAATATTGTTGGACAGAAGGAGTCTAATTCTAAGAGGAGTCACAAAACAGGAACATTTACAGAGATAACCCAGAACGTTGACAAATCTGTACAGTCTTTACAGCCTTCTGGCTATGGGAAGTTTTCAGAGTATAAAAGTATAGTTTGAAGTCTGACATCAAAATATAAATGAAGGTTTCTTATTGCTGTGATTGCATTTATGGATATAAAATTTGCTGTAAATAACAAAAGATTTATGATAAAGAAATGATCCCTATGAGATTTGGTGTTATTAGTAAACCCAAATAAGACATTTTGAAAACAAAAAGTAAAATCCACATTAATATATTGATCTATAAATTGACCAACATCAACCCAAAAAGTTTTAACATATTCAAAATCCCAAAACAGATGAAATAAATTCTCTGGATATAAACCACAAAAAGAACAGTTAGTTTCAATATCAGAATTAACCCTTGTCAAATAAACATTGGTTGGATAATATCTATGTATAATTTTAAATAAGCCCCAAATACTCCTCCACCTCAGATTCCCCAAGCGACTATTCCAAAAACTAACAGAGTACATATAAGTCGCCACGTACAACTCCTACAAACTACTTCCTGTAGAAGTAGTAAAGGCCAGTTCAGTTGTGTCATTTAAGGTAAAATTGGATAGGTATATGGACAGTGTTACGTACCCGTGACACGTGACAGTGGTACCCTTGTCACGTGACTGGGGTTGAAGTTATACTGGACATGAGGTAATGGTGGAGTGATGTCATTTTCCCGCCAGTAGAGGTCATGTGACAGGTTTTTTCTGCAGGGTATAAAAGGAAGACCCACCCTGTCAGGTGGGGCAGTTCGTGGCTGGATTTGCCAAGATGACTTCATGTTACTGTGTGATTTAATGTGATGACGCAGTTTAGTTAAAAATGAAGTTTTTATATAATGCCTAAAGTTTAAAAGGTCAGAGCCAACGGTTTCTTTGCTAATGGAGAGTGAAGTTTGGAGATCAAGAAAAATCGATTTTCGATGGATTGACTTCGACCTTGTGTGATCCTCATTCGGAAGGATTTCGTTTACTATTCTCACGATAGTCTCCGCTGGGAAAAGCGGGAGATTTGAGAATATTTTGGAAGGAAGGTCAGTCACTTTAAGTTGCTATATTTAATAAAATTCGACGTGGGAGTTCGACGCTGGGAATCGAAGGACATCGACGTGGAAGAGAATTTACGTCGCTTTAAAAAGTCTCTCCTTTTAAAAGTACCGTGAGCTTTTGAACTGTCGGCATATCATTTTAAAGTCTGTTTTCTTTCGGCATACCGTTTTAACGAACTGAGTTCTTTTCAATACCGCTTTGAAGACTGTTTGGGACTGCAACGCTATTAGGGACTGTTTGAGCAGCTGAGCTCGGATCATTGTTTGGGTTTGTTTACATTTGAAGGGTGGTTTGTTATCAGTGTTTAATAAACGTGTTATTCGTTATAAAACCCCTTGCCTAACTCATCTATATTATTGTTGCCCGAATACGTAACAACAGGAAAGGAGTGGAGGGTTATGGGCTGAGTGCGGGTAGGTGGGACCAGGTGAGATTAAGAGTTCGGCACGGACTAGGAGGGCCGGAATGGCCTGTTTCCGTGCAATGATTGTTATATGGTTATATGGTTATACAGAGCAAAGCTACAGAACGGTAACTACACCTGGATCACTGAAAGATCAACCAGAATGCAGAAGACAACAAACTTCGCCAATGCAAATAAACAACGAGAACATGAAATAACAGCAGCGGCTGCCGATAGATGTCCGGTGCTCTCAGCGCTCCCTGTTCAATCTGACAGGACAAGAAACAGTGAGGCACAAAGGTAAACTCGTGTTTCAGAAAATCAGAAATAGAGAAGGCGTGGCAATTCGGCCCCTTGCAACCTTTCTGCCCTTCACTCAGAACATGCTTGACTATTGACCTCAGCACCACTTCCCTGCAACTTCCCATCACCGCTGAGCCCCAGGATATGTCTATTAAATTTAGAAACCTTGTGGAGATAATTGCAATGATTCACTGCACTCTGGGTGAGGAAATTTCTCCTCATCTCAGTCCTGCTGAGTTGTCCTCCGATTTTGAGTCTGTGACCGCTGGTTCCGCACCTTATGGGAAACTTCATTCCAGCCCTTCCGCTGTAAATATCCTGTGAGATTGTATTTCTCTAATTCTGAGACAGGAATGTGATCTGTCTCAGTCCAACCACCTCTTATTTCACTCATTTGGAAACAGTCCCAGTACGATGATTTGTTGTGGAAGCATCTCTATGGACAAGTGAGGGCAGTTATCCTGTGTTGTTCCACAGCCTGATGGCTGAGCGGTAGTAACTGTTCCTGACCACGGTGGGGCGAGTCCTGAGGCTCTAGTACCTTCTACCTGATTACAGCAGTGAGAAAAGAGCCTGCCTGTGTGGTAAGCCTGATCACAGCTGCCTGTATCACCGTCCCCTCTGGCCTGACCTATCCGGGACCAAAGGGATTGTGGAGAGTAAATGTTGCACTCTGTCGAGTATCACTGTGATCCGTCCCCTCTGGCCTGCCCTATCCGGGACCAAAGGGATCGTGGAGAGTAAATGTTGCACTCTGTCGAGTATCACTGTGATCCGTCCCCTCTGGCCTGCCCTATTCGGGACCAAAGGGAATGTGGAGAGTAACTGTGGTACTCTGTCGAGTATCACTGTGATCCGTCCCCTCTGGCCTGCCCTATCCGGGACCAAAGGGATTGTGGAGAGTAAATGTGGTACTCTGTCGAGTATCGCAGTGATCCGTCCCCTCTGGCCTGCCCTATCCGGGACCAAAGGGATTGTGGAGAGTAAATGTGGTACTCTGTCGAGTATCGCAGTGATCCGTCCCCTCTGGCCTGCCCTATCCGGGACCAAAGGGATTGTGGAGAGTAAATGTGGTACTCTGTCGAGTATCGCAGTGATCCGTCCCCTCTGGCCTGCCCTATCCGGGACCAAAGGGATTGTGGAGAGTAAATGTGGTACTCTGTCGAGTATCGCAGTGATCCGTCCCCTCTGGCCTGCCCTATCCGGGACCAAAGGGATTGTGGAGAGTAAATGTGGTACTCTGTCGACTATCACTGTGATCCGTCCCCTCTGACCTGCCCTATCCGGGACCAAAGGGATTGTGGAGAGTAAATGTGGTACTCTGTCGAGTATCACTGTGATCCGTCCCCTCTGGCCTGCCCTATCCAGGACCAAAGGGATTGTGGAGAGTAAATGTGGTACTCTGTCGAGTATTACTGTGGTCCATCCCCTCTGGCCTGCCTCTTATTATTCTTGTCTGTGATTGCAGTGCGACAATCTCTGGCCCAATGTCCCCTCTTTCTACAAACCCCGTTTCTGTCCTTAGCCAAGTGTTCTCTTCATCTGCACCATCCGCACGATCCTGCCACCCGTTCTGGGTTCTTCGTCGGGACCCGAACTCGATCTGCTCACTACCGGTTCTCTGTGCACACTCTCGCTTTTCCCCAGTCCATTTAAAGAGTCAATTGCGCTCCCTATACATCAGGATTTATGTCACGTGGGGCCAGGTCTGACACAGTGAATTGAGATTAGTTAACTTAAAGGAGTGGGCAGGCTTGGGTCTGAGACAGTTTAGAAAAGTCTGCACTGCCAGCTGGACATACTGATCTGTCCAGGGGTTTGCCGGCATTGGACTCTCACGTTTCCTTAAAACGAGCTATAAAGTACGCAAGGGATTCTCCTTTTTTCTGTAGTTATCGGGTAAATTCACCAAAATCCGCATGCAGTCGGGCTGTCATTCAAATTCGTTCCCTTACCTCAGTGACCCACCGTGCCATGGCTTGTATTACATCAGCCACTCTGGTGGCTCCCGGTCACCTTTGGGCATCTGCCTGGGAAAGGGGAACCGAATCCCTGTCCCTGTCTGAAAGGTTCCATATATAACCCTGAGGAGTGGCACAAGTCCCCGGGCAGGGTCTGGAAAGGGGAACACACTCCCTGGCTCTGCCCGACAGGTTCCATATATAACCCTGAGGAGTGGCAAAAGTCCCCGGGCAGGGTCTGGAAAGGGGAACCCACTCCCTGTCCCTGCCCGATAGGTTCCATATATAACCCTGAGGAGTGGCGCAGCTCCCCGGGCAGGGTCTGGAAAGGGGAACCCACTCCCTTTTTCAATGAATTCAGATAAAGCCCCTGGTCCGGACGGTTATACTGCTGAATTTTTAAAATCCTTTTCTTCTGTACTAGCTCCTTGGCTTTGTAAAATTTTTAAAGATGCGTTAACTGTAGGTAAATAAGCACAATCTTTTTATGATGCCTCCATTTCTCCAATTCTTAAAAAAGATAAAGACCCCACTGAATGTGCATCCTATCGGCCAATATCCTTGCTGAATACGGATTCTAAGATTTTTACCAAAATTTTGGCCACTAGATTAGAAAATGCATAACCTCAAATTATCTCAGAAGATCAGACCAGATTTATTAAAAACTGTTATTCATCTTTTAACATTAGAAAATTAATTAATATAATTTATACTTCTTCATCTAAAATACCAGAATGTCATTTCCTTAGATGCTGAAAAAGCGTTCGATAGAGTTGAATGGCCATATTTATTTAATACGTTGCAGAATTTTAATTTTAGCTTGAAATTTATATCATGGATTAAATTAATCTATTATAATCCTTTTGCTTCAGTTCTTACCAATACTCAAAGATCTCCTTTTTTTCAGTTGTCCCGTGGTACGAGGCAAGGCTGTCCTTTAAGTCCTCTATTATTTGACATTGCTTTGGAACCTTTAGCCGTTGCCATTCGTGAATCACCTAATATTTTTGGTACTACCTGTGGGTAAGGGACTTATAAGTTATCATTATATGCTGATGATTTGTTACTATACATATCTGACCCTGAGAGATCTATTCCTGATATTTCATCCTTGCTTGCTCAGTTTAGTAGCTTTCCTGGCTACAAACTGAATTTTAATAAGAGTGAATTATTTCCATTAAATATGCAAGTTCCAATTTATAAACACTTACCATTTAAAGTTGTCACAGATCATTTTACTTATTTGGCTATTAAAATTACCAGGAAACATAAAGGTTTATTGAAAGTTAATTTTTTACCTTTAATTGAACAAATCAAGCAACTTGTTACCAGGTGGTCCCAATTATCTCTGTCATTGGTTGGTCGAATTAATACCATCAAGATGATAGTATTACCCAAATTTTTATATTTATTCCAAGCATTACCAATTTTTATTCCTAAATCTTTTTTTGATATTATTGACTCCAAAATATCCTCGTATGTGTGGCAGAATAAAAATCCTACATTAAGTAAAAAATATTTACAGAAGCCTAAGAAGGAAGGTGGTTTTGCTTTGCCAAACCTGAGATTTTACTATTGGGCAGTTAATATTCAGTATTTAATATTTTGGACACAAGTATCGGTCATAGTACCTTGCCTATAATGGGTAAATTTGAAGTGTAAATCTGTACAAAACTTCTCATTGTTTTCTATTTTAGGATCTTCGCTTCCTTTTGCTTTATCTAAACCGAATAAACAAATAACTAATCCTATAATTAAACATACATTAAGAATATGGTTTCAATTTTGTAAATTCTTTGGCTTGAATAATCAAGCCCTATTATATCTAACTTCTTTTTCCAGCCCTCTTTTATGGACCAAGCCTTTGTGTTATGGAAAACAAAAGGTATAACATGTTTTCATGATCTATTTTTAGATAACAGTTTTATGTCCTTTGAACAGCTATACAGCCTAAAACTCATTTTTTTTAGATACTTGCAAGTTAGAAATTTCTTGAATGTTAGTATTTTCTGAAATTATGTCCAATGGACATTACAGAAAAAATTCTATCTCTGAATCCTGGCCAGAAGGGGTAAGTAGCCATCATTTATCATATGATCATGAAAATACAGCCAGGAGTATCAGAAATAATTAAGAAGGAATGGGAAAAAGAACTTCACTGTCTTATACCCACAGAGCAGTGGGAGAAAATTTTACAATTAGTCAATTCTTCTTCTATTTGTGCTAAACATGCCTAATACAATTTAAGGTTGTTCATAGGGCTCACATGTCCAAGGATAAACTCTCTCAATTTTATTCTTATGTTAATCCAACCAGTGACAGATGTCATTCTGAAGTCGCTTCATTGACCCACATGTTCTGGTCTTGCCCCTGTTTGCAAAATTATTGGAAAAATCTTTTTGGTATTATTTCAACAGTTCTGAATATCAAATTGCAAACACATCCTATTACTGCAATTTCCGGTTTACCAATGGTGGATAATAGTCTTTTATCCCCCGGCAGCCTGGCGGAAGATTGCATTTGTTACATTAATGGCTAGAAGATCTATCCTATTGAACTGGAAAGAAATTAATCCTCCAACTATATTTCAGTGGTTTTCTCAAACTATTTCTTGTTCGAGATTAGAAAAAATTACAAGTGTTGTCTTTGTCCCTTCAGTTAAATTTGAAGAAACTTGGAGACCATTTATTCAACATTTTCATATAAGCTAAACTGACTTTTCCTAAACCTTACTTTTATTGTCCTTAATTATTTGGATGGAGGTGCGGAGTTATTGACGCTACTGTGTATAATTGATATAATGCAATGGCCCATGTCGGTTAGGATTTTTTTCATTTTTTTGGGGGGGAGGGTTTCTTATTTTCTCCATTTTTTGTAACCACTATGAGTTTGGGAGGTTATTATCATCTATTTGTAGTTATACCTTAACCTATTAATTATGTACTCTCAAGCTCTTTGTATTCATGTTTCATTTATGTTTGTTTAAAATCAATAAAAAGATTTAAAAAGAAAGGAATATTCTGAGGAAAGGGTGGAATAGGCGCAACGGGCCGAGTGGCCAGGCATGCTCCTGTTACTTATTTTCTAAAGCACGAGTTTACCTTTGCGCCTTGTTCTCCCTTGGTTTTCAGCCGTTCGGATTGCACAGGGGAGCGGTGAGAGCTCCGGAGATCCATCGGCAGCCGCTGCGGGGCAGCTCCCGTATCCCGGCAGGAAGGGACGGGTCTGGGAGACAACTCCAGACAACAGGCCCCGATCCTCGGCGGGGAAAGGCCGGGCGCCCTCCGTGTCGCTGAAACATCTCACGGAATCTCCGCCAGTCTCTTCAGCTCTGCCTTCGAAAGGATTCACTACCTGCCGGTGGTGCAGCCGAAACCCGAGGCGCAGCTCCCCGTCTCCGGACTCACTCGGTCCCGTTTCCAACCGTCCCGCCCACTGACACCCCTCAGCCAATGGGAGCATCCTTCTCCCAGCAGTGATGGCTGATTGGCTGTGAGTGTGTGAGGACGGGCTGCTGCTGGGAGCTGGAGATGTCAGTCACAGTTTGTTCTCAGAATTAAAGCAAGTTTCCCGAAACTCAAATTGCAAAATAAATTGTATTATCAGAGTCCAGATAAGTCAGCACATACAACCCCCAGAAGCATTTTCCTGCGGGGATTCCTGCGGAGATGAAATTTCTCCTCATCTCAGTCCTGCTGAGGTGATCACGGATTTTGAGTCTGTGATCCCGGGATCCACTGCCCAGCCAGGAGAAACATCATTCCTGCCCCTACCCTGTAAATACCCTGTGAGACTGTGTCTGTCTCAGTCAGGAAGCTTCTCCATGTGAACCTTGTGTTAATGAAATTGGTGACAGTTCTTTCAGACCAGCAGCTTTGACCACAAGAACACCAGACAGTGGTCAGCACGGAATGTCCTGCAGTTACTGCAGGAGAAGGACTGGATGGACACAGTGGAGTGGTTCCCTGAGCAGACAGTCCAGACCATCTGGCAGAATGCCTCATCACCAGATCTCACCGACAGGCACCAAGACCTCACCTGTCTGACGGCGAGAGGGCCCCTCCCAGTCTGATCCTTGCTACATGCCCGGAGATCAGTCCCACAGTGCGCTGCCCCGAGATTACTGCAGTGGAGACGAGAGTGCCCCTCCCAGTCTGATCCTTGCTGCATGCCCGGAGATCACTCCCACAGCACGCTGCCCCGAGATTACTGTATCGGGGACGAGACGGTCACTCGCCTCTTTGCGGACTGTGGGCTGGCGAAGATCTGTGGAGAAAGATGCAAGGGCCTGTGCCACAGCAGCTGCGTGACAGAAGGCTCACTGATCCTCGGGCTGTTCCCAGGACGCACAGGAAAACGGACAGCGAGTGCTGCTGGAAGATCATCAACTCGGGGAAAGACGCTTAAAACTTGTTGGCCTGCCATCAAATCGAGATGTCCGGAGAGCAGGGGTTCCCAACCTGGGGTCCACGGTTACTGGTATTGGTCGATGGCATATAAATAAAAAGTTTACGAAGCCCAGTAGTACAGGAATGCTGCCGACTGGCACATTCCAGACTACAGGGACACCATTGGAACTACAGGGATCCTCTACACTGGACAGGGAGTGGCCGGGTTGGCTGAGGAAGCCTCACAGTTATTGTAGTAGTGAACCACCCCAGGGGGGCACTTGGCTTTTCCTTTCAGCGCAGGACTTCAATCGTCTTCCAGGGGAAGGTCCTTCCGACCGCAGGGATGAGGCCTTTGGAGATTCAGCTGACGTTTTTGTCGCACTGGGTTTTTAAAGAGATGGGGTTGCTGGCCATATGGCCAACCCTCCTCCGCTCGTAGCCGGGCTTAAGACAGTCCATGGCCGCGTTTTCTTATCTGTTGCCCGTTTAATGTGTTTTTGATCCCACACTAACCAGAATTTCCACTGAACACATCCAGCAGCAGAATGTTCATTCCCTGAGACTGCAGCGCGCGTAGTGGACAATCGCGGTACTGCAGGGGATCAGCAGCTCCCGGAACGCGAAAGCATTCTGAATCAGGAAGTGCTGGGAGTTAACATGGCTTCGAAAGGACCGGCCGAGAGTTGGACCGAGGAGGCAATTTGTCCCGTCTGCCTGGATTTCTTCATCGATCCGGTTATACTGGAGTGCGGACACAACTTCTGTCGCTCTTGTATCACACGGTGTTGGGAAAGGGAAGAGAGAAACTCCTGCCCGGAATGCAGAGAGGAGTTTGCTGACCGCACCCTCAGGGTGAATCGGGCCTTAGCAAATCTGGCTGAAAAAGCTCGAAATCTAAACCTGAATCCCAAAGGGAAGGAAAGTAAACTTCACTGTGAGGAACATGAGGAAGAACTGAAGCTGTTTTGTGAAACGGACAAGACACTGATCTGTCTGATCTGTGCAGTGGCGGAGGAACACCGAGAGCACCGCTTCAGGCCGATTAAAGAAGCTGTTAAAAACTATATGGTAAAAACTAACGTTAGTTCAATACTTAAAATATTTCCTTTGTCCTACATATCATCACACGAGCTTCCATAACCAACACATCATTCTTTGCTACTTCTGCCATTTCCAACGGGATTCTAGCATCTCTCCGTCACACAGCCCACCTCCGCACCCCGCAACTCTCCGCTCTCCATACGGATCGCGCTCTACGTCCTGTATCTATCCACTCGCTCCTCCCCACTGATCTCCCTCCTGGCACCGACACCTGCAAGCGGGACAAGTGAATCACCTGACTCCTAACCTCCTCCCTCGTCACCATTCAGGGACGCAAACAGCCCAGTTCCTCCCGTTTCCTCCATGGTCGATTGTCCTATCGTATTAGATTCCTTCTCCTCCAGCCCTTTACCTCTTCCACCTGTCCCCTCCCAGCTTCTCACTTCATCACCCTCCCCCACGCTACCCCTCACATTGTCTCACCCGTCAGCTGTCAGCTGGTTCTCATTCCCAACCTTTTTATTCTGGCTTCTGTCCCGTTCCTTCTCAGTCCTAATGAAGGGTCTCATCCCGAAACACCGACTGTTTATTTCCCCTGAATAGATGCTGCCTGACTCACTGAGTTCCTCCGGCATTTTGTGTGATAATCGGGTTTGATCACCTGTTTCTTTTGATGCATCTTTATTTCTATTTCCTTCACTCTCTGACTTCCAGGATCAGCTAAAATCTTCCTTAGACTCTCTCACAAAAAAGAAATCAGAATTCCAGGAAAAGGAGCAACAACAGAAAGAGAAGATTTCCGGAGTTCGGGTGAGGCTTCCTGAGCGGAATTTCTGATATTACTGTTGGGTTTTGCTCCATTTAATGCAGAATAACAGAGTATCGCAGCTCCAGTGACCTGGGTTCGATCCTGACCTCTGCTGCTGTCTGTGTGGAGTTTGCATGCTCTCCCTGTGACCACGAGGGACTCCGACACATCCCAAGGACATGCTGGATGAATGGCTAATTACCGTTAACCCTGTAAAGGTGGGGGAGGGTGTATGTGAATCAGGTGGGAGTTAATGGGTCATTGAGGGAGAATAGGTTTCAGGAAAGCGTGAGGAAATGGAGTTGACGGGAATGTCTCAGAAGTAGTATGGACCTGAATGGACTGAATGGTCACTTTAATGTCATAAGGAAATACAACACAGCAATGCAGTAAACTAATCTTCACCTTTCATTCGACAGAAACAGTCACACAGCGTTCAGTCCCACATCACATCCCAGTTTGCTGAACTGCGCCAGATTATCACTGAGAAAGAGCAGAGCTCACTCAGGGATCTCAGGGAAGAAGAGAAGAGGATTCTTAATCCAATGGAGAAAAATCTTCAAGAGATTCAAGAGAATATCAGGTTTATTCAGGAGGAAATCTTGAACTTAAAGGAGCAGATGGATCAAAAAGATGGTGTGATATTTCTCAAGGTGAGTTATTAAATTTTAATTTGTTTCTGTCAAATTGAACTAAATGAACAGTGGTATATTTGAAATAAACACAGCACAGCGGCCAATTCTACCAAATCAATTGCCGTGCTGGTGACCTCACACAGAGTGTTCTCCTTGCATGACGAACCTCCAATCACTCCGCTAATGACATTCGGAGACAGATATTCGATCATTTATCAGCAACACACAATCTTTAAGCGATGAATTTTCAGCATAATTAATCGTAAATTAAACTGCAATGAATCGGTCAACGATGTGGACAGTAAGTCCAAGTCTAATCAGATTTGTGTTTTTATTTATTTCAGGAGGAAGCTCATCGGAACAGGAGGTAGGACATGCTCTTTACTGAAACCCTGCACAGATTTGTAAAGTAGTTCAAAAATTCCAGTTTATCACCAGCAGTTTAATATTTACAGGATTATTGACGATATCCAGGAATTGTCAGTGACAGATGAGGCCCTGCCGGTTGGAAAATTCGTTCACCCCTATTTGTTGAACACAGTGCTGAGAGAAAAACTTGATACCATTAAGCGAGGTAACATTTACAAAGATTCATTTTTCGCTGTTCACGAAACACAGTTATGTTATAAGTTGAAGCAAGGATTGGCTACGATAATGGACTGAAGGGGAACTGAAGTTTATTCCACATCAACCCCACTCACTGGGAGGCATCACTGTCACATGGTCAGCTGGAGATGTCAGACCCCTGAACACACCAGCACAGGGTCACAATACAACCAATACACAGGACTGGCAGATGAACCACTGTGTCCTGATCCCAGGCATACTGAACTAACACACCATGACATGAATTTGAATCCTACCACAGATGCTGGGAATTTAATACCGACTAAAAACGGGTATCAGTGTGGTGACCGGGATTGTTAGGGAAATACACAAGTCCTGCGTGCCCTGTGAGTGCAGACTCTGACTGACATAGGAATTCCCTCTTCTGGATCAGCAAATCTCACCGTTGTTAGAGGGAGCAGAGGGGAGCAGTAGTGATCGGGGACTCAATTATTCGGGGAACAGACAGGAGAATCTATGGACAAGAATCAGACACCGGAATGCTATGTTGTCTCCTAGGTGCCAAGGTCAGGGACGTCTCGGATCGTGTCTGCAGCATTTTGGAGAGGGAGGGTCAAGAGCCAGCTATCATTTTGCAACTTGGGACCGATTACATAGGAAGCAAAAGCAAAGAGGTCCTGAAAATAGAATTTGGAGAGCTTGGTAGAAAGCTCAGAAGCAGTACCTCCAGGGTTGTAATTTCTGGATTGCTGCCTGTGCCACGTGCTGGTGAGGGTAGAAACAGGATAATTTAACAGATAAACATGGCTGAGAGGATGGTGCAGGGGGCAGGGCCTCAGGTTCTTGATTCATTGGGATCTCTTCTGGTGGAGGAGTGACCTGCTCAAAAGGGATGGGTTGCACCTGGACCCGACGGAGCACAATATTCTCAGAGAGAGAGGTTTCATAGAGCTGTTGGTTAGGGTTTAGACTAATTTGGTGGGGAAAGGGGTTGGAACTGGAGTGAAGGGATAGGACTGATGGTAAAAATGCAAAGATAGCGTGCAGTCAGACTGCCAGATAGGGAGAACAGATGAGAGGAGAAAATTGCAGCCAGCAGGGTGAGTATCAGTGCATTAGGGATGCAGAATTAAAAAGGGTAGCAGATACAGTACACAAAGTGTTATATCTCAATGCATGGAGTATGAGAAATAAGGTGGATGATCTTGTTGCACTATTACCGATTGTCAGGTATGATGTTGTGGCCATCACGGAGTCGTGGCTGAAGGATGGTTGTAGTTGGGAGCTGAATGTCCAAGGTTACACAATGTATCGGAGGAAGGAAGGTCGGGTGAGGGGGTGACGTGGCTCTGCTGGTAAATCAGCACCTACATATGACATAGGATTGAAGATGTTGATTCTTGTGGGCTGAGGTAAGGAACTGCAAAAGTAAAAATGACACTGACAGCAGTCATATACAGGCCTCCCAACAGTCAGTGGGTTGAGGCCCACAGATTACAACTGGAAATAGAAAAGGCTGATGAAAAGGATAATGTTATGATAATCATGGGAGATTTCAACATGTAGGTCAATTGGGAAAATCAGGTTGGTAAAGGATCTCAAGAGAGTGAGTTTGTTGAATGCAATGTGATGGCTTTCTAGAGCAGTTTGTCGTTGAGCCTACTCGGGGAACAGCTCTACTGGATTGGGTGTTATGTATTGAACCAGAGGTGAGTAGTTAAAAGAAACCTTAGGAAGCAGTGCTCACAACATGCTGAGTTCAACTTGAAATTTGATAAGGAGACAGTAAAGTCTGACATTGTAGTATTTCAGAGGAGTGAAAGAAATTACAGTGGTCTGAGAGAGGAGTTGGCCAAAGCAAATTGGAAGGAGATGCTGGCAGGGATGAGAGCAGAGCAGAAATGGTGTCAGTTTCTGGGAAATTGAGAAAGGTGAAGGTTAGATGTATTCCAAAAATAAATAAATACTCAAATGGCAAAATAGTAAAACCGTGGCTGACAAGGGAAGAAAAGTTAATGTAAAGGCAAAAGAGAGGGAATACAACTAAACAAAAATTAGCAGGAAGACGGAGGATTGGGAAGCTTTTAAATACCTACAGAGAGGAACTGAAAGAATGATTGGGATGAAAAAAATAAACAAGAAATTGATTTGAATTCAATTGACTTCATTACTTACATCCTTCATATACATGAGGATTAAAAATCTTTATGTTACATCTCCGTCTAAATGTGCAATGTGCAATTTATAGTAATTTATGATGAATAATATGTACAACAGACTGGTTAATATAACATAGAAATTCAGTTGTGTCAGCATGAGTTAATCAGTCTGATGGCCTGGTTGAAGAAACTGTCCCAGAGCCTGTTGCTCCTGGCTTTTAATCTGTGGTTTAGATAGCATTCAATCCAAGTGCAGGGATGTGATGCTGAGGCTTTATAAGGCACTGGTGAAGCCTCACCTTGAGTATTGTGAACAGTTTTGGGCTCCTCATCTAAGAAAAGATGTGCGGGCATTGCAGAAGGTTAATTTTATGAGGATGATTCCAGGAATGAAAGGGTTATCATACAAGGAATGTTTGATAGCTCTGTGTCTGTACTCGCTGGAATTTAGAAAGATGGGGAGGGGATCTTATTGAAACCTTTCGAATGTTGAAAGGCCCAGACAGAGTTGATGTGGAAAGGATGTTTCCCATGGTGGTGGAGTTTAGGACAAGAGGGCACTACCTCAAGATAGAGGGGGGTCTATTTAAAACAGATGCGAAGAAATTTGAGCCAGCGGCTGGTGAATTTGTGGAACTTGTTGTGTGTATTTCAGGCAGAGCTTGATAGGTTCTAGATTGGACACAGCATAAAAGGTTACGGGGAGAAGACCAGGGAGTGCGGCTGAGGAGGGAAAAAAAGGATCAGCCATGATTGAATGGCAGAGCAGTCTCGATAGGCAAATGGCCTAATTCTGCTCCTATGTCTTATGGTTATCAGACCACTACATTGAAGCATTGTGAGAATGAGCTCAGACACACCAACAAGCATTGACATGGGTCAAGATTTCATCTCGGGAGAAGCACACACAGCATAACCGGCCTGGCAAAGCTCCCTCACACACATACACAGGAAGGATTGGCAGATTGTAGTCAGAGCCTCAGCAATGTACGTTGTTATTTCCCTCAGTAACCTGGAAACTAATCTCCTCAGAGACAGTCATTTATTCATTTAAACAACTCAATTAAGTGTGACACACGGCCACAGAAATAGGCACAAATTCCCATTTAGGATTGAAATCTGCCGTCCTTACCCAGTCTGTCTGTTCTGTGGAACTGAGCTGCTCTCTGACGTGACGTCACATCAACACTTCACAGACAGACTCCGGGGTGAGATTCCTCAGGAGGATGATCTGGGAGGGTTTGATGGATGTTGAACTCACGGCCCACTTCATCAATCTGCAAGACTAAGATGTCTTCTTGAGCATGGCCCATTTGTGTGTGTTTGCCCTCCCCATCCCTCTAACCATTTCCCATCTGTGTACCTGCCCAAATTTATTTTGAAATATTTTATTTTTACCTGTTTCTGCAGCGTCTGAGCACATATTCCATTTACCAACCTCCCTTATTTACCCGATAGACCACTCAGAAAAATTTCCTGTCTCACTTTCAATCTGAGGCCTCTGGTTCTGTACTCCCATTTCTTGGAAAAAGAAACATTATTTAAGCTCCTTATGAATTATTTACCTCGATAAGGGGTCATACCTGAACATCCTACACTACAGCTGAGTAGCCCAAGCTTATCCACTCTCTGCTTTTAACCCAAGCCCCCAGTCCAGGTAACATCCTCCTGAAGCCTCCTGTCCAGTGTAATGATATCCTCCCGATATTCGGGAACCGGAAATGCAGACAATACTCCAAGTGTGGTCTATCATCGACATCAAAGGCCTTGCTGAATTTCATGTGGACAGTGTGGAATAGGCTGATGAATACAGGACTGAAGGTGTTTTTTTAGATTGGGACAAGAAGGGCGGCGTGGGAGCTAAATTCTGAAGGAAGGCAGTTCTGTAAAAAAATTCGCGTACAAGAACGGCGAGACTGCGCAGGACAGCGCGGAGAGTTTAAAAAGATGACCACCCTATACAGCGGGCAGCGGAGTGGGTGGCTGCAGAGTGTAGGGCTTTGGCTCAACGGGCTTAGGCAGTAACGGGAAGAGGCGAGAGCGAGGCACCGACTCTTTTTCTCCCCTTGGCAAATCGGCCTGGACGGACGGGGTAACAGCAGGGCACATTAGCTAATGGTTTAAAAAGTTCGTGTGTTTGGCGAAGTAAGTGGGTGAGTTGACCTATCTTTCTTTGTTTCATTCCTGTAGAATTAGGTAGCATGTCTGCAGGGTTAGTGCTTTGTTCAGGGTGTCAGATGTGGGAATCCTGGGAGACCTCCAGCCTCCCTGATAGCCACATCTGCACCAGGTGAACCGAGATTCAGCTCCTCGGAGACCGTGTTAGGGATCTGGAGCTGCAGCTTGATGACCTACTGCTTATTAGAGAAAATGGTGAGGTGATAGACAGGAGCTACAGGGAGGTAGTCATCCCTAGGCTACAGGGGTCAGAAAACTGGGTGACTGTCAGGAGAGGGAAGGGAAATGCCCGGATAGTGGAGAGCACCCCTGTGGCTGCCCCCCTCAGCAACAAGTATATTGTTTCAGATGCTGTTGAGGGGGATGACCTGACAGGGGACGGCCACGGTGACCGGGTCTCTGGCACTGAGCCTGGCGCTGTTGTGCAGGAGGGAAGGAGGAGAAGAGGAATGCGGTAGTCATAGGGGATTCCATAGTCAGGGGAACGGACCGGAGATTCTGTGAGCCTGGTAGAGATACCCGCATGGTGTGCTGCCTCCCAGGTGCCAGGGTACGGGATGTCTCGAATCGGGTCCAGAATATCCTGAAGGGAGAGGGCGAGCAGCCAGCTGTCTTGGTACATGTTGGTACCAATTACATAGAGAGGAAAAGAGAGGAGGTCCTGAAGAGAGATTTCCAGGAGTTAGGAAGGAAGCTGAGAAGCAGGACCTCCAGGGTAGTAATCTCAGAATTGCTACCTCTGCCACGTGCTAGCGAGGGCAAGAATAGTAGGATCAGGCTGATGAATGCGTGGCTGAGAGACTGGTGCAGGGGGCAGGGCTTCAGATTCTTGGATCATTGGGATCTCTTCTGAGGGAAGTATTACCTGTTCAAAAAGGACGGGTTACACCTGAACCATAGCGGGAATGTTTAATAGAGCTGTTAGGGAGGGTTTAAACTAATTTGGCAGGGGGATGGGAAACCCGAATGATGGAGTAGAGGAGGGGGAAAACAGAAATAAATCTAAGATAGTGAGTAGTAAAGATGTCAGGAAGGATAGGCAGGTGATGGGGCAAATTTGCAGCCACTGGGATGAGTTGCAGTGCAATCAATGCAAAAAGTATCAAATACTGGACTTAAGGTGTTATACTTAAATACACACAGCATAAGGAATAAGGTGGATGATCTTGTCGTACAGCTACAGATTGGCTGGTATAATTGTGTGGCCATCACTGAGACGTGGGTAAAGGATGCATGTCTCTGAGAGCTGAACGTCCAAGGATACACGGTGTATCGGAAGGATAGCCAGGTAGGCAGAGGGGGTGGCGTGGCTTTATTGGTAAGAAATGATATTAAATTAGAAAGAGGTGACGTAGGATCGGAAGAATCTTTATGGGTTGAGCTAAGAAATCGCAGGGGTAAAAGGACCCTGATGGCAGTTATCTACAGGCCTCCTAACAGCTGCAGTGAGGTGGACTACAAATTACAACAGGAAATAGAAAAGGCTTGCCAGAAGGGCAGTGTTATGATAATTGTGGGGGATTTTAACATGCGAGTGGATTGGGAAAATCAGGTCGACAATGGATCTCAAGAGAGAGAATTTGTAGAATGTCTACGAGATGGCTTTTCTGAACAGCTTGTTGTTGAGCCGACTAGGGGATCAGAGGTACTGGATTGGATATTGTGTAATGAACCAGAGGTGATTAGAGAGATTGAGGTGAAGGAACCGTTAGGAGGCAGTGATCGTAACATGATTGAGTTCACTGTGAAATTTGAGAAAGAGAAGCTGAAATCCGATGTGTCGGTACTTCAGTGGAGTAAAGGAAATTACAGTGGCACGAGAGAGGAACCGGCCAAATTTGACTGGAAAGGGACACTAGCGAGAGGACAGCAGAGCAGCAGTGGCTGGAGTTTATGCGAGAAGTGAGTAAGGTGCAAGACAGATATATTCCAAAAAGTTAGAAATTTTCGAATGGAAAAAGTATGCAACCGTGGCTGACAAGAGAAGTGAAAGACAAAGTAAAAGCAAAGGAGAGGGCATTCAAGGAAACAAAAATTAGTGGGAAGACAGAGGATTGGGAAGTTTTTAAAAGGTTACAAAAGGAAACTAAGAAGGCCATTAAGAGGAAAAAAGATGAACTATAAAAAGAAGCTAGCAAATAATATCAAAGAAGATACTAAAAGCTTTTTCAAGTAAATAACGAATAAAAAACAGGTGAGAGTGGATACAGGACCGATAGAAAATGATGCTGGAGAAATTGTAATGGGAGATAAGGAGATGGCTGAGGAACTGAATCCTCACTGAGGAAGATATCAGCAGTACACCGGACACTCAAGGGTGCCAGGGAAGAGAAGTGTGCGCAGTCACAATTACGACAGAGAAAGTACTCAGGAAGCTGAATAGTCTAAGGGTAGATAAATCTCCAGGACCAGATGGAATGCACCCTTGTGTTTTGAAGGAAGTAGCTGTGGAGATCGCGGAGGCATTAGCAATGATCTTTCAAAAGTCAATAGATTCTAGCATTGTTCCGGAGGAGTGGAAGATTGCAAATGCCACTCTGGTATTTAAGAAAGGAGCAAGGAAGCAAAAAGTGAATTATAGACCTTTTAGCTTGAGAAATGGTTGGGAAGTTTCTGGAGTCAATTGTCAAGGATGAGGTTACCGAGTACCTGGATGCATATGACAAGATAGGCCAAACTCAGCATGGTTTCCTTAAAGGAAAATCCTGTCTGACAAACCCATTGAAATTTTTTGAGGAGATTACAAGTAGGCTAGACAAGGGAGATGCAGTGGATGTTGTGTATTTGGATTTTCAGAAGGCCTGTGACAAGGTGCCTCACATGAGGCTGCTAAACAAGATAAGAGCCCATGGAATTACGGGAAAGTTACGTACGTCGATAGAGCGTTGGCTGATAGGCAGGAAACAGAGAGTGGGAATAAAGAGATCCCATTCTGGTTGTCTGTCAGTTACCCGTGGTGTTCCACAGGGGTCCGTGTTGGGGCCGCTTCTTTTTACGTTGTATATCAACGATTTGGATTATGGAATAGATGGCTTTGTGGCTAAGTTTGCTGATGATACACAGATAGGTGGAGGGGACGGTAGTGCTGAGGAAACAGAGAGTCTGCAGAGAGACTTGGATAGATTGGGAGAATGGTCAAAGAAGTGGCAAATGAAATAAAATGTTGAAAATTGTATGGTCATGCATGTTGTTAGAAGAAATAAATGGGCAGACTATTATTTAAATGGAGAGAGAATTCAAAGTTCTGAAATGCAACGGGACTTGGGAGTGCTCGTGCAGGATACCCTTAAGGTTAACCTCCAGGTTGAGTCGGTGGTGAAGAAGGCGAATGCAATGTTGGCATTCATTTCTAGAGGAATAGAGTATAGGAGCAGGGATGTGATGTTGAGGCACTGGTAAGACCTCACTTGGAATACTGTGTGCAGTTTTAGGCTCCTTATTTAAGAAAGGATGTTTTGACATTGGAGAGGGTTCAGAGAAGATTCACTAGAATGATTCCGGGAATGAGAGGGTTAACATGTGAGGAACATTTGACCGCTCCGTGGAGTTTAGAAGAAGGAGGGGAAACCTCACAGAAACATGTCGAATGTTAAAAGGCATGGACAGAGTGGATGTGGCAAATTGTTTCCCATGGTGGGGTAGTCTAGTACGAGAGAGCATGACTTAAGGATTGAAGGGCGACCATTCAGAACGGAGATGTGAAGAAATTTTTTTTAACCAGAGGGTGGTGAATCTGTGAATTTCTTGCGGCAGTGGAGGCCAGGTCATTGGGTGTATTGAAAGCAGAGATTGATAGGTATGTGAGTAGCCAGGGCATCAAAGGTCATGGTGAGAAGGTGGGGGAGTGGGAATAAATGGGAGAGTGGATCAACTCATGATAAAATGGCGGAGCAGATTCGAAGGGCCGAATGGCCGGCTTCTGCTGCTTTGTCTTATGGTCTTATTTGAAAGCACCAGTATACGTAATAAGGATCTTGTAGCACAGGTAGAGTTTGGCAGGTACAAACTTAGGCAGGTACGACTTTGGTGGAAGGAATAAAGACATAGACAATTCTGTAAACAGGGCAAAATTCAAAAATCAGAGGTGCAAAGGGACTTGGGTGTCCTTGTGCAGGATTACCTGAAGGTTAACTTGCAGTTTGTGTCAGTGGTAAGATTGGCAAACTCAATGTTTGCTTTCATTTCGAGAGGATTAGAGTACAAGAGCAAGGATGTATTTCTGAGGTTTTAATAAGGCATTGGTCAGACCACACTTGGAGTATTGTGAGCAGTTTTGGGTCCCTTCTATCGGAAAACATGTACTGGTATTGGAGGGGGTCCAGAAGATTCACAAGAATAATTCCGGGAATGAAAGAGTTAACAAATGAGGAGTGTTTGATGGTTCTGGGCCTGTACTCATGGGAGTTTAGAAGAATGGCTGATTTATTATCCCTCTCAACCCTATTCTCCCGCTTCCTCCCCGTAAGTTTTGAGACTCTGACTAATCAAGAAGTTTACTTATTAACTTCTGCTTTAAAAATCAAACAGGAGAAAATCTGCAGATGCTGGTAATCCAAGCTACACAGGTCCTGATGAAGGGTCTCGCCAGATCTCTCTGACACCTGTCTGGAGAGAGTTGATGTTGGGAGGATGTGGGTGGGTCGAGAACGGTAAGCACAGCCTCCGACTATAGGGATGTCCATTTAGGACAGAGATGAGGAGGAATTCCTTTATCCACAGGATAGTGAATTTGCCACAGGCAGCTGTGGAGGCCAAATAATTGAGTATATTTAAAGCAGAGTAACACACACAAATTGTTGGGGGGGGGACGTCACGTGATGACGTGGGATCGAGACGCGGAAATCCAGCTCTCCCCTAAAAAAAAACTAATAAATTAATGTTTAAGTGAAGAAAAGTTAGTAAATATTTCCTAAAAACTACGTCTAAACTACTCAGGATTTTCCTTAGATATGCCTCCTAAACAGACAAGGAAGAAAACTATTACTTTGCAGATAGTACAAGTTGAGCCGGCCACCATGAAGAAGCCTCGGACTCAAGTGCATCTCAATCTGGCGATACAGAACAGAAATCACCCGCAGCATCAACAGTCTCCAAGAAGGAACAACAGGAACTGCGCGTGCGCGCAGGAAAGAGCATGCGCAAACATCAGATATTGAACTACAAATCCCAGCTACCATTGGAAGCGGAAGTGAGAATGAACCCGCGGTGGATTCGGAATCTCTGGAACATACAGATGAAGATGAGGAGGTAAAAGAAGAACAACAGGAAGAGATTGGAGGTGGAAGTTATTCCGGACACATAAGAGTTCCTTCTTTGGTGCAAATAATGCATGAATTAAAAGAATTTAAAAAAATTAAAATAATACAAGAAGATATTAAAAATATGAAGGCTATGTTTGACAAAATGGTGAAAAAACTGGAGAAAATGGACAAGGAAGTTAAAAACCTGGAAGAAATAACGGGAGACACTATTGAGAGAGTGAAGAAAATGGAGGATAATACTCTTGCCTGGACATCAGAAAGAAAACGACTGTTGGAAAAAACAGACGTGCTTGAAAATTTTAGTAGACGAAATAATATTAAAATTGTTGGTCTTAAAAGAAGGGATAGAGGGAGAAGATCCAATAAAATTTTTTGAAAAATGGATCCCGGAAAATTTGGAAATGGAAGAGGGAACCCAGTTGATTGAAATCGAAAGGGTCCACAGAGCTTTAAGATCAAAACCCACGACCAATCTGATAAAATGCTTAAGATATCAAGATAAAGAAAAGATCCTGAAGGCGGCTGCCCAATATGCCAGAAAGAAAAATGAGCCATTGATGATAGAAGGGGAAGCAGTTCTTTTCTATCCTGATATAAGTTATGACCTTTTGAAGAGAAAGAACAGATTTAAGCCAGCGAAAAATGTTTTATGGGAAAAGGGTTATAAATTTATATTGCGCCACTCAGCAACACTGATAATTTTTTTGGATGAAGGAAAAAGAAGATTTTTTACTGATCATCGGGATGCAGAGGAGTTTGCACAAGAACTCCCAAATATTCGCTTGTCACAGTAAAGATTTAAATGTGAAACAGATTAAAGATGAAGACAGGGTCACTGAAGTGAGTTGATGGACATTAAGGACAGAAGAATATTTAAATATACTTTTAATTATATGATACAGGGGGAGAAAAGTAAAAATTTGAGAAATATTAATCGAGAGTAGTGATATTATTTTTTCTTATATATACTTTTTTCATGATACGGGGGAGCTGAGGGAACTTCAGATCGATCGCTACGGGATTCACGTGTGTAATCATGGCGTTTGCCATGACCCGCACTACGGAGGGGGGTAATGTTGTGTTTTTTTTATTCACAAAATTAGCAGGGGTTTTATTTTTCTTTTATCTTTCTTTCTTTCTTTGCCTGGATGATCGGAGGGGAGACACATAGCAACATGGAGAATTTTAAAATAATTCACCAAGGTACTATGAGAGTTGAAATATTATGTATTATTATAGACTGGAGTAACCACGTTAAACATAATGGCTAATTTACTGATTTTTTTAAGTTTTAATGTTAATGGGCTTAATGGACCGGTGAAAAGAAAAAGAATTTTAACATACATTAAGAAAATGAAAATAGATATAGCTTTTATACAAGAAACACCTATAACAGAGATAGAACATCAGAAATTAAAGAGAGATTGGGTCGGAAATGTTATAGCAGCTTCATTTAATTCAAAAGCGAGGGGAGTTGCAATTTTGGTCAACAAAACTTTACCAATTAAAATACAAAATGTATTAATTGATTCTGCAGGAAGATATGTAATTATACATTGTCAAATCTTTTCAGAACTATGGACTCTTATGAATATTTATGCACCAAATGAAAACGATATCAAATTTATACAGGAGGCTTTTTTGAATTTGGCTGACGCACAGGATAAAATATTAATAGGTGGAGAATTTAACTTTTGTCTAGACCCAGTTTTAGATAGGTCAACAAAGGTTGTTACAAAACCAAAAGTAGTAAAATTAACTTTATCATTGATGAAAGATTTAAATTTCATTGATAAATGGAGAAGAATTAACCCAAGAGAAAGAGATTATTCATTTTATTCAACTAGACATAAAACTTATTCAAGGATAGATTTTTTCTTACTATCAACAAATATTCAAGACAGAGTGAAAAATATGGAATATAAAGCAAGAATATTGTCAGATCATTCCCTCTTGATAATGACAATGATAATGATGGATAAGGAGAAATCGATTTAAAGATGGAGATTTAATTCAATATTATTAAAACATCAAGATTTTTGTGATTTTATGAAAAAACAGATTCAAGTTTTTTTAGATACAAACTCACATTCAGTTGATGATAAATTTATACTATGGGAAGCGATGAAGGCATATTTGAGAGGCCAGATAATAAGTTATACTTCTAAAATTAAGAAGGAATATATGGTAGAAATAGATCAATTGGAAGAAGAGATTACAAAATTAGAAAAAGAATCTCAAAGATATATGACAGAAGAAAAACAAAGACAACTTGTTAATAAGAAACTATAATATAATACACTTCAGACATACCGAACAGAAAAAAGCAATTATGAGAACTAAACAGAGATATTATGAACTAGGTGAAAGATCACACAAGATTCTTGCTTGGCAGTTAAAAACAGACCAGGCTTCCAAAACGATAAATGCAATTAGAACAATTGTAAAAAAAAATATTTATAAACCTTTATAAACTTTTAAATTTTTTTATTCTGAATTGTATCAATCAGAATCACAAAATGATATTGTTGAGATAGAAAGGTTTTTATCACAAATAACTCTCCCAAAATTTAATTTGGAAGAACAGAAGGGATTAGATGTGCCTTTTACATTAAAAGAGGTCGAAGAAGCTCTAGGATCACTTCAGAGTAATAAATCTCCAGCGGAAGATGGTTTTCCGCCTGAATTTTACAAAAAGTTTAAAGATTTATTAATTCCTCCTTTTATGGAGCTAATACACCAAGCGGAAAGAACGCATAAACTTCCAGAATCTTTTTCGACAGCTATTTTAATAGTATTGCCAAAAAAAGACAGATCTTTTAAAACCAACATCATATAGACCTATTTCTTTGTTGAACACGGATTATAAAATAATAGCAAAGATTTTATCTAACAGATTATCTAAATACTTACCAAAATTAATACACATGGACCAAACAGGATTTATTAAAAATAGACAATTGGCAGATAATGTAAATCGGTTACTTAGCATAATTCATTTGGCACAAAAGAGGGAAGAAATCAGTGTAGCAGTTGCTTTGGATGCAGAAAAAACATTTGATAGATTGGAATGGGATTTTTTATCTAAGATATTGGAAAAATATGGATTAGGAGTATCTTTTATAAAATGGATTAAAACCTTAAATACTAACCCCAAAGCTAAAGTGGTGACAAATGGCCAAATTTCAACATAATTTCAGTTAACAAGGTCAACTAGTCAAGGTTGTCCATTATCACCTGCTTTACTTGTGTTGGCGATAGAACCATTAGCTGAATTAATTAGAACTGACTCAGATATTGCGGGTTTCAGAGTTAATCTGGAGGAATATAAGATTAGCTTATTTGCTGATGATGTTCTGATTTATCTAACTAACCAATTACATTCGTTGCGTAAATTATCTTCTAGATTGGAAGAATATGGGAAAATATCAGGGTACAAAATGAATTGGGATAAAAGTGAAATTCTACCACTTACTGAAGGAGATTACAGTCAATGTCGATTAATAACTCTATTTAGATGGCCAATAAATAGTATAAAATATTTAGGTATAAGAGTTGATAATGATATAAAGAATTTATATAAATTAAATTATTTGCCACTATTGAAAAAAATTCAAGAGGATCTTGATAAATGGATGATGTTACCAATAACATTAATAGGTAGAGTCAATGCTGTAAAAATGAATATATTCCCTAGATTACAATATTTATTCCAAACATTACCAATACAATTTTCAAAGAAATTTTTTAAAGAGTTAAATAAATGTGTGAGGAAATTCCTTTGGAAAGGTAAGATGTCAAGAATATCGTTGGAAAAATTGACATGGAAATTTGACCTAGGAGGGTTACAATTACCAAATTTTAAGAATTATTACAAAGCAAATCAACTTACATTTATTGCATCTTTTCTTGATGAAGATAAACCAGCATGGATTAGAATAGAATTAGACAAAATAGGAGAAAATATACCAGAAGATTTTATATATAAATGGGAATCTAAATGGATACGGGAAAAGAAAGAATCTCCTATACTAAAACATTTGATTGATTTATGGAATAAGATAAATGTTGATGATGAGATAAAGAAATCTTTATTAGCAAAGAGACCTTTAATTCAAAATAAACTTATCCCTTTTACAATGTATAATCAACTTTTATATAATTGGTTTCACAAAGGGATTAGATATATAGGAGACTGTTTTGAAGGAGGTATATTATTGTCATTTGTCCAATTAAAGAATAAATATAAAATATCAAATAACACTCTTTTCTGTTATTTCCAATTAAGGACTTATTTAAGAGGTAAACTGGGTCAAACAATGTTATTGCTGAAACCTAATGAAATAGTAACTTTAATTCATAAAGGAAAAATTTAAAAAAATATTTCTGGTATGTATAATTTGATTCAAAAACAGGCAATTAAACAAGGAATTCATAAGTCAAGACAAAATTGGGAAACTGATTTGAATATTAAAATTGATGAAACAAGTTGGTCAAGATTATGTCTTGACAGTATGACAAATACAATAAATGTTCAACTAAGATTAGTACTATATAACTTTTTACATCAAATATATATTACGCCACAAAAAATAAATAGATTAAACTCAAATTTATCTGATCAATGTTTTCGATGTAATCAAGAAATTGGTAATTTTTTACACTGTACTTGGTCTTGTTCTAAAATTCAACCTTTTTGGACAAATTTAAGAGTTTTACTGGAACAAATTATTGGAATACAACTTCCACACAATCCAATATTGTTTTTACAAGGCGATATTGAAGGGATAAAATCCAAATCCAAATTGAATAAACATCAGAAAGAATTCATAAAAATTGCATTGGCAGTAGCAAAAAAGGCTATTGCAGTTACTTGGAAATCGGATTCATACTTAAGTATAGATCGTCGGAAGAATGAAATTCTTAGCTGCATTCCATCTGAAAAAATTACTTATAATTTAAGAGATAAATATGAAATATTTCTGAAAATTTGGCGCCCTTATTTACAAAAAATAGGATTAAATATATAGGTGCTCCGAAGATAAAATTATTGGTTATCTGGGGAAAGAAATAAATATACATATTAAAGCTATTATGAACTCCATGGAGCATGTGGGGATCTTCCCATATACAGGCATTCTTTCTTTATTTATTTATTTTTTCTTCTTTTTTTTCTATCGGGATGTTGGGGAGAGGGGGAAGGTTTTTTTTCTTTCTGTAACCTATTTGAAAATTAAAGTAACACACACAAATTGTTGGGGGAACAGCAGGCCGGGAAGTTTCTATGGAAAAGAGTAAACAGTCCACGGTTTAGACTGAAACACTTCATCAAGACCTGTGTTGCTTCAGGGTTCCTGCAAATTCATCCCCTGTCCTAATGAGGGGCTGCGAGGGATGGGGTTGTGGGAAAGGGGACAAAGTCATCCCCATCTGCCATCTTTGCCCCTTCCAGCTTCTCATTACGTCTACACACACAGTTCACCCACAGGCTTTCCACCCCTCCCCCTCCTGTTTCAATCTGCCATTCATCTCTCCCCTACTGGTTCCCATTATCACCTCCTTTACTGTCTCAACCCATCACACTGCCCCACTTCACACTCACAAATGAATGTTAACATTGAATGAAGTGCCTGTTCCTGTGCTGTACTGTTCTATGTTCTCTGTTCCTTGTTTAGAATGAGAGGAGATCTCATGGAAACACAAAATTCTTTCAGGGGTCAACAGGCAAGAGTGAGGGAGGATGTTTCCCCTGTCTGAGGAGTCAAGGCCAGGGGTCTCTCTGCTCTCCGTCCAGCGGAAAACCCCCCGATCCCCGGGGCCGCGCTGTCCGAGTCTCCCTCCGATCCCCGGGGCCGCGTCGCCTGAGTCTCCCCCCGATACCCGAGGCCGAGCTGCCCGAGTCTCCCCCCCACCCCGATCCCCGGGGCCCCGCCGCCCGAGTCTCCCCCCCCCCGATCCCCGGTGCCGAGCTGCCCGAGTCTCCCCCCGATCCCCGGGGCCGCGCTACCCGAGTCTGCCCCCGATACCCGAGGCCGCGCTGCCCGAGTCTCCTCCCGAACCCCGGGGCCGCGCTGTCCGAGTCTCCCCCCGATCCCCGGGGCAGCGCTGTCCGAGTCCCCCCTCCCCCCCCCCCGATCCCCAGGGCCGCGCTGCCCGAGTCTCCTCCCGATACCCGAGGCCGCGCTGTCCGAGTCTCCTCCCGATCCCCGGGGCCGCGCTGTCCGAGTCTCCTCCCGATCCCCGGGGCCGCGCTGTCCGAGTCTCCCCCCGATCCCCGGGGCAGCGCTGTCCGAGTCTCCCCCCGATACCCGAGGCCGCGCTGCCCGAGTCTCCTCCCGATCCCCGGGGCCGCGCTGTCCGAGTCTCCCCCCGATCCCCGGGGCAGCGCTGTCCGAGTCCCCCCGCCCCCCCCGATCCCCAGGGCCGCGCTGCCCGAGTCTCCTCCCGATCCCCGGGGCAGCGCTGTCCGAGTCCCCCCGCCCCCCCCCGATCCCCAGGGCCGCGCTGCCCGAGTCTCCTCCCGATCCCCGGGGCAGCGCTGTCCGAGTCTCCTCCCGATCCCCGGGGCCGCGCTGTCCGAGTCTCCTCCCGATCCCCGGGGCCGCGCTGCCCAAGTCTGCCCCCGATACCCGAGGCCGCGCTGCCCGAGTCTCCCCCCGATCCCCGGGGCCGCGCTGCCCGAGTCTCCCCCCGATCCCCGGGGCCGCGCTGTCCGAGTCTCCCCCCGATCCCCGGGGCCGCGCTGCCCGAGTCTCCCCCCCCCCCCGATCCCCAGGGCCGCGCTGTCCGAGTCTCCCCCCGATCCCCGGGGCCGCGCTGCCCGAGTCTCCCCCCGATCCCCGGGGCAGCGCTGTCCGAGTCTCCTCCCGATCCCCGGGGCCGCGCTGTCCGAGTCTCCCCCCGATCCCCAGGGCCGCGCTGCCCGAGCCTCCCCCCGATCCCCAGGGCCGCGCTGTCCGAGTCTCCCCCCCCCCATCCCCAGGGTCGCGCTGCCCGAGTCTCCCCCCCCCCCCATCCCCGGGGCAGCGCTGCCCGAGTCTCCCCCCCCCCCCATCCCCGGGGCAGCGCTGCCCGAGTCTCCCCCGCCCCATCCCCAGGGTCGCGCTGTCCGAGTCTCCCCCCCCCATCCCCGGGGCAGCGCTACCCGAGTCTCCCCCCCCCCCCATCCCCAGGGTCGCGCTGCCCGAGTCTCCTCCCGATACCCGAGGCCGCGCTGCCCGAGTCTCCCCCCGATCCCCGGGGCAGCGCTGCCCGAGTCTCCCCCCGATCCCCGGGGCCGCGCTGCCCGAGTCTCCTCCCGATCCCCCGATCCCCAGGGCCGCTCTGCCCGAGTCTCCTCCCGATCCCCGGGGCCGCGCTGCCCGATTCTCCTCCCGATCCCCGGGGCCGCGCTGCCCGAGTCTCCTCCCGATCCCCGGGGCCGCGCTGTCCGAGTCTCCCCCCGATCCCCGGGGCAGCGCAGTCCGAGTCTCCTCCCGATCCCCGGGGCCGCGCTGCCCGAGTCTCCTCCCGATCCCTGGGGCCGCGCTGTCCGAGTATCTCCCCGATCCCCGGGTCCCCGCTGCCCGAGTCTCCCCCCGATCCCTGGGGCCGCGCTGTCCCAGTCTCCCCCCCCCCCCATCCGCGGGGACTCTCTAATTCTCTGCTTCTCCCCACCCCCCCCCACCCCAGTGTCTGTCACCCTGGATGTGGAAACGGCGGGTCCGGAGCTCGAGGTGTCTGAGGATCGGAAGAGTGTGAGATATACCGGGATCTGGAGGAATCTCCCCGACACCGGGAAGAGATTCACAGACTGGGAATGTGTGCTGGGATCGGAGGAATTCACATCGGGGAGACATTACTGGGAGGTGGAGGTGACGGGGAATCGGGTCTGGTGGCTGGGAGTCGCCGCAGAGTCTGTGAAGAGGGAGGGACGGGTCAGTCTGAGTCCGGAGAGCGGAATCTGGGTCATCAGGCGGTTTGGTGACGTGTTATATCGGGATTGTGACGTGTTCGGTGATCTCACCTCCCCGGAGTCCCGTCTCCCTGCCGGTCCCATCCCCGGGAGGGTGGGAGTTTATCTCAGTTACGAGTCCGGGACAGTTTCATTTTACAACGCGGAGACCAACTCCCATCTCCACACCTTCACTGGGTATAAATTCACGGGGAAACTTTATCCTTTCGTCGCGACCTGGTATGAAAACCAGTGGCTGAGAATCTGCTCCGGTTCCGCTCCGGGTCTGTAAACGGGTCGGGTCCCGGGACCGGCGTCAGGAGTAAAGTCCCTGTAAATATAAATGTGCGGAGAGTGCAGCTAAATACGTGACTAAGGAGATGGTGCAGGAGGGAGGGCTTCATGTATCTGGACAATTGGGCTTTGTTCCCGGGAAGGTGGGGCCTGTTCCGACGGGACTGTTTGCCCCTGAACTGGAAGGGGACTAACATCCTTGCAGGTAGATTTGCCAGTGCTGCTCGGGTGGGGGGGGGGGGGGTTAATCTAGATTTGCAGTGGGAGGGGAACCAGAGTGTTAGAGCAGATAGTGAGGTGGAGGAGGATAAAGGTCATATGAGGACTGCATGTATAGACAGAAATCAAAGGTTTGTACATTAGGTTGTAAATTAATTTTCAGAACTTTAGAAATTGTAGAAAATAAAGATTTCTAAAAAGATTTTGATGAAGAACATGACCAGAACATATGTGAAAAAGTGGGTACTTCAGTTTTACACCTATCGCAATAATTGTCTATGTTAGGAAATATTTTGGACAGTCTCTCCTTTGTTAAATAGTAACAGTGAACAATTTTAAATTGAATTAAACACTGATTGGCACATATTAAAGAAGAATTGACCATCTTCATTAACAAAGGTCATATTAAGTTCTCTCTCCCAAACTTCTTTAAACTTTAGTGATTAAGGGGATCTGTTTTTTTTTTGGAGATTTTTTAATTTTTATTATCATTTATTTTGTGATGCTCGATTGATGACTTTTGAAGAGTTAATTAGCAAATACACTCTCATACACACTTACTGCAATATCTTCAGGTTAGACATTTTTTACAAAAATAATTATCTCAGTTTCCATATATGCAAGAATCTGATTTGTTGGATATTATTTTGAATATGCATCCTTCAGTAAGAGAATTTGTAATTCTCATTGGTAGAATTTATAATTTATTTTTAATACATTATTACAAAATGATAACCTCCCACCTAAGGTTTAAACATGATAGAAATATTCGTTGTTTCAGACGTGATAGAGGAAGAGGGATGAAAGGGGGAGGAGTGGCATTACTAGTCCGGGAAAATATCACAGCTGTGCGTAGACAGGACAGCCCGGAGGGCTTGTCTACAGAGGCCATATGAGTGGAGCTGAGGAACGGGAAAGGTGTGACCACACTAATAGGGGTGTATTATAGACCGCCCAATAGTCAGAGAGAATTGGAGGAGCAAATCTGTATAAAGATAGTAGACCTACTTTCATACCCTTCCTCTTAACTAAGGTTTTTTTTTCGGTCCCTTGCTTTCAGCTCTTTTTTTTGGTAGTAGGCATTATTATTTTCTGTTTTTAAGTGTATTTACAGTTTTGGGGGTTTGAATGTCCTGATTTATGGACTGGAGTTGTGGTTGGACTGCAGTTTTTTTTGTTACGGGGCTTGGGGAGGATACTAATTTTACATGTCTTCAATTTGGGTGCTTTCTCAATTATCTTTTTTGTATTATATTATTATTGTATGTTTATTTTTGCACTGTATTAATTTTCTTCATTTTGATTTGGGTTTTTTTTCTATCTGTAGCGATGTAGAAAATGCATAAAAAAACTAATAAAAAAAATAGTAGACCGATGTAAGAAACAGGAAGTTGTAATAGTAGGGGATTTTAACTTTCCACATATTGACTGGGACTCCAAAAAACTGTAATAGGGCTCGATGGCTTGGAGTTTGTGAAATGTTTTCAGGAAAGTTTTCTAAATCAATATATAGAGGTACCTACGAGAGTGGATGCAATACTTGATCTCCTATTAGGAAACCAGACAGTCAGGTGACAGAAGTATGTGTAGGCGAACATTTTGGGTCCAGTGACCATAATGTCATCAGTTTCAAGTTAATTACGGATAAGGATGGGTCTGGTCCTCGAGTTGAGGTTCTAAATAGCAGAAGGGCTAATTGTGTGGAAATGAAAAAAGATCTAGGAAGAGTGGATTGGGGTAAGTTTTTTTCCCCTGACAAGGATGTGTTCAGTAAGTGGAAGGCCTCCAAATGTGAAATTTTGAGGGTGCAGAGTTTGCATGTTCCTGCCAGGATTAAAGACAAAGTTAACAGGCATAGGGAACCTTGGTTTTCAAGGGATATTGGCGATCTGGTTAAGAAAAAAGAGAGAAGTGTATAGCAGGTAGAGGCAATAAAGAGCAAATGAGTTACTTAAAGACTATAGAAAACGTAAGAAAATACTAAAGAAGGAAATCAGGAAGGATAAAAAAAAGCCATGAGGTGGCTTTGGCAGATAATGTGAAGGAAAACCTGAAAGGTTTCTACAAGTATATTAAGAGTAAAAGGATAGTAAGGGACAAAATTGGACCCCTAGAAGATCAGAGTGGTCGTCAATGTGTGGAGCCTTACGAGATGGGGGACATCTTAAACAGTTTTTTTGCAGCAGTATTTACTCAGGAAACTGGCATAGTGAATATGGAAGGAAGGGAAACAAGCAGTAGTGTCATGGAACATTTGTAGATTAAAGAGGAGGAGGTGCTTGCTGCCTTACAGCGCATAAAGGTAGATAAATCCCCCGGCCCTGACTTCATATTTCTTGGGACCTTGAGAGAGACTAGAGTAGAAATTGCAGGGGCCCTGGCAGAAATATTTAAAATGTCTTCAGCCACGGGTGCAGTGCCGGAGGATTGGAGGGTAGCTCATGTTATTCCGTTGTTCAAAAAAGGCTCCAATAGAAAACCAGGTAACTAAAGGCCAGTGAGCCTGACATCAGTAGTATGTAAATTATTGGAAGATGTTCTGAGAGATCGGATTTACAAGTATTCGGACAGCCAAGGGCTGATTAAGGATAGTCAGTATGGCTTTGTGCATGGTAGATCGTGTTTAATGAATCTCGAAGAGTTTTTCGAGGAGGTTACCAACTAAGTAGGTGAATGAAAGGTTGTAGATGTTGTCTACATTAACTTTAGTAAGGCCTTTGACAAGGTCCCACATGGGAGGTTAGTTCAGAAAGTTCAGACATGAGGTATCCATGGAGATGCTGGAGAGATTGAAAGAGTTCAGAGATTTACTAGGATGTTGCCAGGTCTTCAGGAGTTGAGTTACAGGGAAAGATTGAACAGGTTAGGACTTTATTCCTTGAAGCGTAGAAGAATGAGGGGAGATTTGATCGAGGTTTACAAAATTATGTGGGGTATAGACAGTAAATGCAAGTAAGTTCTTTCCATTTAGATTAGGAACGATAAATATGAGAGGACATGGTTTTAGGGTGAAAGGGGAAAGCTTTAGGGGGAACATTAGGAGGATCTTCTTCACTCAGAGAGTGGTGGGAGTGTGGAATGAGCTGCCATCTGACGTGGTAAATGCAGGCTCACTCTTAAGTTTTAAGAATAAATTGGATAGATACATGGATGGGAGAGGTCTGGAGGGTTACGGACTGGGTGCAGGTCAATGGGACGAGCGGAATAAAGTTTCCACACAGACTAGACGCGCCAAATGGCCTGTTTTCTGTGCTGTAATGTTCTATGGTTCTATGGAGTGAAATAAACACGACATGAGAATTGTCGATCGATTAATTTTAACTCGTTCACCGCATCCGTCAACCGAACAGAAACACCGGGGATTCAGCAGCAGCTGCGGGCGGCAGGTCCTGAGCTCCCCCGGGTCCTAAAGTCCACCCGTAATGAGACATGTTAAATGGGACAAGTGGGGGCGGTGCTGACCGGAAAAGACAGTGAAGATTGTTCATTAAGTTCAGCTGCCATTTCTTTGTCCCCCATTACTACTTCACCAGCATCATTTTCCAGTGGTCTAGTATCAACTTTCATCTCCCTTTCACTCTGCATGTAACTGAAAACTAAACTTTTAGTATCCTGATTTATATTATTGGCCAGTTTGCCCTCATATTTCGTCTTGACCATTCTTATGGCTTTTTTCGTTGCCTTTTGTTGGATTTTAAGAGCATCCCAATAATCCAACATCCCACTCACCTTTGCTACCCTATATGTCATTTCCTTAGGTTTAACACAATTATTACATGCCTTTTCCAGCTCAAACTATGAATTGATTAAAAGTCAGTCCCATAATTTAATAGGTTTTATCTGAAAACTATCTACCCTCGCAAAGATTGTACTGAAGGCTGCATTTGATTTTTCTTCAGCCTTATATGTACACGACACAGAATGAAGTTTTCCAATTAGTTACAAGGCATAATTAAGCATAGTGTGGACATTTCTAAGTCATGTCAATATCATTCCTTCCCTTGTTTTAAGCTCTTCTTCTATAAAACCAACAGGTTTATGTATTCTGTAAACGTGTCTACCTTACGTCCATTATCCTACGTCTTGCCATAAGCCCCTAATTCTTAACACTACCAACCCTTTAGCTTCTCATTTGCTAAGTGGAAGGTCTATATCCAGAGCTTAACATTTAACAGCTTTTGGTGCTAAACAGTCAACCCCATCATTTCCCTCAACAGTGTGATGTGCAGGGCCCATAATGTGCAGACATATAAATCAAACTTCCCTTGTTTTAAGCCCTTCTTCTATAAACCCAACAGGTTTATGTATTCTGTAAACGTGTCTGTCCTTACAAAAAACACTCTTCTTGTGATGTCCCCAACCGTCCTCCTGCACACCTTTAACAGGATGATCATTTCCTTGCCCCCGCAAATTAATCCAGTATATTGACATCAACTTGAACCTCTGTTACTTTGAGGGCAATTGTCCCAATGCAATCAGTAAAGCCAAAACAGGAGACAACATTAGCGCACCAGAACACAATCTTAAAGTCTGTAATTGTATCACATACAAACATTTTTAATTTTTAGATGAAGCTGATCCATAAGCCACACAGACATAATCAAGAACAGATCAAATTAAACAAAATAAACAAATTAAACAAATATAATTGGTCAACAAAGATTTTCATGTTGCACCCAAGAATACCCACATAGATGCCTGAGTAGATTTAAAGCTCCTTTACATTTAGCAATTATTTTACTGATAGGTGCTTCCACGTCAGCTTATTATCCATCCACATACTGAGAAATCTTATCACTGACACTTCCTCAAGATATTAATGACATAATTTAAAATCAAGTGCAAGTCTATTAATGCTGTTTGTAAACCACATAATGTGTTTTAACGACTGAAAGCTTAAAATCCTCATCAATCTGCCCACTGTTTGACCTATTAATTGTAAATTGCAATTAATACCTCTAATCTATAAAGCTACGTCATCTGTATATTGTGATTTACCCAGGGTATGCCATTTTCCCATCTCAGAGAAAATATCATTAATCATAATATTAAATAATGAAGGGCTACAAATACTGCCTTGTGGGATCCCATTCTCTATCTCATAGAAACACAAACATAACATGCCGACCGGTACTTGGACAGTCCATCCAAAAAAAACCTCAGAAAAATTATACAATGTCCCCCTCACTCCAAATTTAATCAAAAGTCCTTTCTTCCATATCATTTCCCTTTTCAGTATCAAGAAATACTACTATTACAACATATTTATTTAATTGTACTTTCCGAATATCATCTTCCAAATCTAAAACTGAATCTAATGTCATTTCACTCTTCCAAAATCCACTCTAATAAAACACTTTATCACCAGTCTTTCCTAAATATAACTCAAGCGCTTGATTACCATACATTCCATAAGTTTACATAAATGAGATATTCACGATATAGGCCCTTAACTAGAAGGATCAAACGGGGATATGCCAGGTTTTAGAATTGGCACTACTATTTCCATTTTCCATGAGGAAAGTAGATGCACAATTCAAACATTTAATATTTTCACAAAAGCAAATTATATACAATTAAACTTTCAAATATCACTCTTTCCTGGGAAAACCTGACCTGCATTATTAATAGACGTCTTAAATTCATACAAAGAAATCTCTCCATCAGTGATACTATCATTGCTACAGCTGACCTCCAGCACATCAGGGTATTCACTGAAAAACATATCCCTACATTGTTTAACATCTTCACTTAAATTATCCTGATTATGAATCTCAACAAATGACCCAGCCAGTAACACAACCTTCCCTGTTTAGTAACAATCATTTTGCCCTCATTAATCAACACTGGAATATTATGATCCCCACAAATCCCCCCATTTTCTAAATCATATCCCAAACAATTCCAACTTTGATATCCCTTCCAATATTATCTCCATATAACCTCCAGTAAATCACCTCCTTCCTCACAACGGCCTTTGCCCTTTTATTGTTAATAATGTAACTCGGAGACTGGTGCACCATCACATAAAAACTCACATTTCTCCCAATTTGCTTCCTGTCCCGTTATAAATCCAAATCCAAACTCATAAAGACAGGATGGCTGAGTGACGTTCACATAAGCTAATCACCCTCTGGATTCCCATTTGAGCGACAGGCACTGCAGCCAATGGCAGCAGGGGTCTGTGTTACGTCTGAGCTACGATAGGCTGCAGGAAATCGGCCCATGATCAGCCCCTCCTCTTCCGCTCCATCGCCATGGCTGAGTTCAGCGATTCGCTTCTGTCAGTGTCGCCGGCCTCGGCGCCCACAAAGACGGGTGTGATTCCCCTTCGCGCCTCGGTGGGTCTGTTTCGGCGACGTCTGTGGTGGCTGACGAAGCATGCTTTGACAGGGAGAGAGCGAGGACTAATGACTACAGCTCCCAGAAGGCCCCACTGATGACGTTGTGGTGGTGTTTCGGGGTAAGGTATAAAAGCAAAATGGAGGAAAATGTAATGCATTACGTTTTCTGTACTGTGTCCTGCCTTCAATAAAAAAATAAATTAAAAGAGAGATTCCATCGAGAAATAGATAGAACATAGAACAATACAGCACAGTACAGGCCCTTCGGCCCACAATGTTGTGCCGACTCTTAAACTCTGCCTCCCTAAGCTTAAATTCCTCCATATACCTGTCTAGCTGTCTCTTAAACTTCACTAGTGTGTCTGCCTCCACCACTGACTCGGGCAGTGAATTCCACGCACCAACCACTCTCTGAGTATAAACCTTCCTCTAATATCCCCCTTGAACTTCTCTCCCCTTACCTTAAAGCTATGTGCTCTTGTATTGAGCAGTGGTGCCCTGGGGAAGAGGCCCTGGCTATCTATTCCCCTTAATATCAACTATACCTCTATCATTTCTCCTCTCATCCTCCGTCTGTCCAGAGAGTAAAGCCCTAGCTCCCTTAATCGCTGATCATAATCCATACTCTCTAAATCAGGCAGCATTCTGGTGAATTTCCACTGTACCCTTTCCAATGCTTCCACATCCTTCTTATAGTGAGGTGACCAGAACTGGACAGACTATTCCAAGTGTGGCCCAACCAGAGTTTTATAGAGCTGCATCATTACATCGCGACTCTTGAACTCTATCCCTCGACTTATGAAAGCTAACACCCCATAAGCTTTCTTAACTACTCTGTCTACCTGTGACGCAACTTTCAGGGATCTGTGGACATGTAGCCCCAGATCCCTCTGCTCCTCCACACTTCCAAGTATCATGCCATTTACTTTGTACTCTGCCTTGGAGTTTGTCCTTCCAAAGTGTACCATCTCACACTTCTCCAGGTTGAACTCTATCTGCCACTTCTCAGCCCACTCCTGCATCCTATCAATGTCTCTCTGCAATCTTTGACAATCCTCTGCACTATCCACAACACCACCAACCTTTGTGTCTTCTGCAAACTTGCCAACCCATCCTTCTACCCCCACATCCAGGTTGTTAATAAAAATCACGAAAAGTAGGTGTCCCAGAACTGATCCTTGTGGGACACCACTAGTCACAACCCTCCAATCCGAATGTACTCCCTCCAGCACAACTCTCTGCTTACTGCAGGCAAGCCATTTTCTGAATCCACCTGGTCAAACATTCCCGGATCCCATGCCTTCCGTCTTCCTGAATAAGCCTACCGTGTGGAACCTTACCAAATGCATTACTAAAATCCATGTAAATTACATCCACTGCACTACCCTCATCTATATGCCTGGTCACTTCCTAAAAGAACTCCATCTGGCTTGTTAGACATGATCTGCCCTTCAGAAAGCCATGCTGACTGTCACTGATCAGACCATGATTCTCTAAATGCCAATAGACCCTAACTTTGTGAATCTTTTCCAACAGCTTTCCCACCACAGATGTAAGGCTCAATGGTCTATAATTATCTGGACTATCCCTACTCCCCTTTTTGAACAAGGGGACAACATTCGCCTCCCTCCAATCCTCCGGTACCATTCCCCTGGACAATGAGGACATAATGATCCTAGCCAGAGGCTCAGCAATCTATTTCCTCGCCTCGGATGCAGAACTGGGAAGTGGCAGATGGAGTTCAACACAGATGAAGAGATTCATTTCTGCATGTCAAATTTGAACACAGAATATATTATTAATGGTAAGAGTCTTGGCAGTGTGGAGGGTCAGAGAGATCTTGGGGTCCATGTCCATACGACATTCAACGCTGCTGTGGAAGTTGGCAGTGTTGTTAGGAAGACTTCTGGTGTGATGGCCTTCATCAACCGTGGGATTGAGTTCATGAGCTGTGAGGTGATGTTGAGGCTATATTTCTCCTAACCATACATAAGCAATTGTACCCCAACACGTCAGGGCTGTGGGCTTATTTGGACCCGACATGGGAGTCCTGTGTTCAGTTCTGGTGACCTCACTACAGGAAGGATGTGGATACTATAGAGAGTGTAGAGTAGATTTACAAGGATGTTGCTCTTGGATTGGAGAGCATGCCTTATGAGAATAGATTGTGTGAACTTGGCCTTTCCTTCTTGGAGTGACGGAGGATGAGAGGTGACCTGATAGAGGTGTATAAGATGATGAGAGGCTTTGACCATGTGGACAGCCAGAGGCATTTTCCTAGGCTTGAAGTAACTAACATGAGGGGACGAAGTTTTAAGCTGCTTGGAAGTCGGTACTGAGGGAATGTCAGGGGTAAGTTTCTTACACAGAGAGTGGTGGGTGTATGGAATGTACTGCCGGTAGCGATGGTGGAGGTGGATACAATAGGATATTTTAAGAGACTCTTAGATAGGTTCATGGAGCTTAGAAACTTAGAGAGATATACGATCAGGAAATCCTAGGCAGACTCTAGAGTAGGTTACATGGTCGGTACAACATTGTGGGCTGAAGAGCCTGTAATGTGCTGTAGATTTCTGTGTTCTGTGTCAAAGACAGGCAGAGGGATTAGTTTAAATGGACAGGAGGACAGCATGGAAAGGTTGGGTCGAAAGGCCTGTGTTAGTGCCGTAAGGGAGGGGTTCTGTCCCAACCATCGACTCTATTCCCCTCAACAGATGCTGCCTGACTTGACAACGTTCTTGAAAAGTTACATTCAGTTCCGCTTAGCATTCTGTAGAAAGGATGTTTTGTGCTGGAAGAGTGCAGAGGAGATTCAACATGATTGAGGGGGCTTGTGTTCATAAGTCCATAAGGAATAGGAACAGAATTAGACCATTCAGCCCATTTCGTCAGCCACCTTTCCATCATGGCTGATCCCAGATCGCACTCAATTCCAGATATCTGACCTCCCGCCATATCCTTTGATGCCCTGACCGATCAGGAAACGATCAACTTCCGCCTTGAATATACCCACACACTCGGCCTCCACCGCAGTCTGTGGCAGAGCATTCCACAGATCCAATACACCTTGGCTAATAAAAAAAAAATAAGCTGCTTACCTCTGTTTGAAAAGGTGGCCCCCTCAACTTTGTGGCTGTGGCCCACCACAGGAAATACCTTCTCCACATCCACCTTATCCAGTCCTTTCAACATTCGGTAGGTTTCAATGAGATGCCCACGCATTTTTCTGAGTTCCAGTGAACACAGGGTCTAAACTGCCAAGTGCTCCTTGTATTTTAACCCCTTCATTCCCGAAATAATCTTTCTGAACCTCCTCTCGATTCTCTCCAACGACAACACATCCTGTCTGAGATGTGGGGCCCAACACTGTTGACAATACTCCAAGTGTGGCCTGACTCGTGTCTTATAAAGCCTCAGCATTATCTCTTTGCTGTTGTATTCATGGAGCGAGATTGGACAGTGTTGATCTGCAGGGGGATCTTGGAATCCGAGTTCATAACTCCCAGATAGTGGTTCCATTGTCAGACAGTTATGTTGCAGTTGTATAAATCTCTAGTTTAACCACATCTGGAGAATTGCATTCGAAGACAGGAATAAGGCGGAGGATTTGGATGGTGAGTGGAAGAGGCTTAACAGGATGCTGCCTGGATAAAGTGAGACCGCACAATCTCGGGGAATTTTCTCCGGAGTGGCAGAGGCTGAGGGAGGTCTGACAGACGTTTACAGGAATGTGAGAGGCACAGACAGAGTGGACAGTATCATTGTATTGTCTGGCGTACTGACCTCTACCTGGCCGAGGCACAGCGACAACTCTCTGATACCTCCTCTTATTTACCCCTTGATCATGACCCCACTAAGGAGCACCAGGCCATTGTCTCCAATACCATCACTAACCTTATCAGCTCTGGGGATCTCCCATCCACTGCCACCAACCTCATAGTTCCCACACCCCGCACTTCCCGTTTCTACCTCCTACCCAAGATCCACAAACCTGCCTGTCCAGGTAGACCTATTGTCTCAGCTTGCTCCTACCGCACTGAACTCATTTCTGCATACCTTGACACTGTCTTATCCCCCCTTGTTCAATCTCTTCCCACTTATGTTCGTGACAGTTCTCACGCTTTGAATTTTGTCAATGATTTTAAGTTCTCTGGCCCCCTCCGTCTTATTTTCACCATGGACGTCCAGTCCCTATATACCTCCATCCCCCACCTGGACGATCTCAAAGCCCTTCGCTTCTTTTTGGATTTCAAACCTAACCATTCCCCTCTACCACCACTCTCCTCCGTCTAGCGGAATTAGTTCTTACTCTCAATAATTTCTCCTTTGGTTCCTCCCACTTCCTCCAAACCAAGGGTGTTGCCATGACCACCCTCATGGGTCCCAGTTATGCCTGTCTTTTTGTTGGCTTTGTGGAACAGTCCATGTTCACAGTCTATACGGGTATCCGTCCCCCTCTTTTCCTTCGCTACATCGACGACTGCATTGGCGCTGCCTCCTGCACGCATGCTGAGCTCGTTGACTTCATTAACTTTGCCTCCAATTTTCACCCTGCCCTCAAATTTACTTGGTCCATTTCCGACACCTCCCTCCCCTTTCTTGATCTTTCTGTCTCCATCTCTGGAGACGGCCTATCTACTGATATCTAATATAAGCCTACAGACTCTCACAGCTACCTGGACTATTTCTCTTCCCACCCTGTCTCTTGCAAAAATGCTATCCCCTTCTCAAAATTCCTCTGTCTCTGCCGCATCTGCTCTCAGGATGAGGCTTTTCATTCCAGGACAAAGGAGATGTATTCCTTTTTTAAACAAAGGGACTTCCCTTCTTCCACCATCAACTCTGCTCTCAAACGCATCTGTCCCATTTCCCGTAGATCTGCCCTCACCCCATCCGCACGCCACCCCACTCGGGATAGAGTTCCCCTTGTCCTCACTTGCCACCCCATCAGCCTCCAGGTCCAACGTATAATTCTCTGTAACTTCCGCCACCTCCAACGGGTTCCCACTACCAAGCACATCTTTCCCTCCCCCCCTTCTGCTTTCCGCAGGGATCGCTCCCTACGCTACTCCCTTGTTCACTCGTCCCCCCCCCCCCCCCACACACACATCCCTTCCCACCGATCTCCCTCCTGGCACTTATCCTTGTACGCGGAACAAGTGCTACACCTGCCCTTACACTTCCTCCCTCACCACCATTCAGGGCCCCAGACAGTCCTTCCAGGTGAGGCGACACTTCACCTGTGAGTAGGCTGGTGTGGTATACTGCGTCCGGTGCTCCCGGTGTGGCCTTTTATATATTGGTGAGACCCGACGCAGACTGGGGGACCGTTTCGCTGAGTCCGCCAGAGAAAGCAGGATCTCCCAGTGGCCACACATTTTAATTCCACGTCCCATTCCCATTCTGATATGTCTATCAATGGACTCCTCTACTGTCAAGATGAATCCAAACTCAGGTTGGAGGAACAACACTTTATATACCAGCTGGGTAGCCTCCAACCTGAAGGCATGAACATTGACTTCTCTAACTTCCGTTAATGCCCCTCCTCCCCTTCTTACCCCATCCCTGACATATTTAGTTGTTTGCCTGTTCTCGATCTCCCTCTGGTGCTCCCCCCCCCCCCTTTCTTTCTCCCATGGCCTTTCCCTTCTCCAGCTTGGTACCACTTTCTCCAATCACCTTTCCAGCTCTTAGCTTCATCCCACCCCCTCCGGTCTTCTCCTATCATTTCGCATTCCCCCCTCCCCCCACTACTTCCAAATCTCTTACAAACTTCACTTTCAGTTAGTCATGACGATGGGTCTCGCTCGAAACGTCAACAGTGTTTCTCCCTATAGATGCTGCCTGGCCTGCTGTGTTACACCAGAAATTTGTGTCTGTTGTTTGAATTTCCAGCATCAGCAGATTTCCTCATGTTTGCAGCCACTGTTGAATCCATTTTACTACTTCAATATTAATACCTAACGGTTGAAACTTCCTAACTAACCTTCCATGCGGAACCTTGTCAAATGCCTTACTGAAGTCCATATAGCCAACATCCACTGCTTTACCATCGTCAAGTTTCCTAGTAACCTCTTCAAAAAGTTCAATAAGGTTTGTCAAACATGACCTTCCACCCACAAATCCACGTTGACTGTCCCTGATCATGCCCGACATCAGATAACATGGCGAGTCCCGGTAGCTTCTTTACTTGCACAGTTGTAGCAGTGTATGCTCATAAGCCTACTCTCAAAATTCCAACCTGATCACTATGGATCAGCCGGGGGAGGCCATAATAAATGAAATACAGCTCCCATGAAAACTTTGGCCACCGTGGACGCCCTCTGATCCTTGGTAGGGAAAGCCTGCGCATATCTGGTGTAGTGGTCCGTGATGACTAATACATTGGCCGCGTTGCTGCATCGGGGTCTATCAACAGGAAATCCATACACACCAGGTCCAGAGGCCCTGCACTCTGCAAATGTGACAAGGGAGCTGCCCGCGTAGACAGTCTCTTCCGTCTTATGGATCGAATGCACGACTTGCTGTATTCTTCGCCCTCCAGCTTCATTAGCGGCCGGTAGAACCAATCTCTGAGCAATCGATTGGTCTTTTCAAACCCCAAAATGGCCAGAGTCATCAGGAAGTGACTTCAACACTGTCCTCCGATCCTTCTCAGGCTGAATCGGCTGAGAAGGCCGAGGCTGGTCCGAAGGCGACATGACCCGGTATAAACACCGCAGCAGAGACACAGGCCTTCAGTTAATCTGCTCTACTGGTCTATAAATGAAAAAAAAAAGATGATTGCAGACACAGTAATTTCAAATGGTTTCATTTATTTTCACTCACACGGTTACCGCAGTTTGTAGACAGTACAATGGCCCCCAAAGATCCGAGGGACCGTCTGGGGTGTCCTGATATAATACCTGGGTTAGTGGGGTCAGGTGACCCACACCTTGCACAGGTGACACCGCTGGTGGGGAGGGCATTATCACTCTATATTCAACTGAGCATGTGGACACTGATCTATGAGCTTAGCTGAAGCATTTGTTGTGCGAAAAATGTTATTACTGTCCGGTCACGTGACCCTCAGACCAACAGTAGAATTTCCTGGTCCTTCTCGGCCAGGCAGAGGCAGAGTTAAACCCCTAGTCTGCCTTTGCTGGAGATGGTTTAGAGGTTGGATGTGACGGTTGGTCTATGTGTGGCCTCTGTCGGTCGTGGTCGGCCATGGGTACTGCGCCTCCAGTAGTCACCGGGAGTGACCTCTCCAGGGCGTGGTCCACCATGGGTACTGCGCCTCCGATAGTCACCGGGAGTGGCCTCTCCAGGGTGCAAGCCAGGGCAGAGTTGATATGGAGATCCGCCTGTTGCCCATGCAGTGGGACCCCCCCCCCACCCCCACGCTGATGACAGGTCCAAAGCAACGACGAAAGTCGATACTGTTTGGTGACAGCCGCATCGCAGGAGCTGCCGTGCCGGTGCTGGGTACAGCAGTCAGCCGCCTTCGGGACTCCGACCCGGGATTTTTCCTCGGAGATTACTCCCAAAGCCTTTCCCGTGAGCGGGTACAGCCGCAAGGCAGCGGAGTTTTGAAATCGGAGTTTTCCCTCTCCCAGATGAGCTATCATCCGTGGTTAACGAGCCCCATCCGCCCGGAGCAACTGGTTTCAAGGCGCCAGTGGCCCTCCTTTGCCTCTTCTCCTGTCAGTGAGAACAGCTCCGCCACGTGAAGGCCAGGAGTCGGATCTGGTTGTCAGAAGCTGTTTGAAACGCGCGCCATGAAGAGCATTTGTTTAGCAGTGGGAACTCCTCCCCACTACCACCCTTCGGCTGTGACCATCTTTGGAGTCTAGAGAATAGTTATATGGGAAAGGTAAAAAAAAAAGTTGTTATTGTGGTGCAAGCCACTGTATATTTATAGTATTTTTCTACATAAGAATGTTTTCATTTGTTTCTTTGTAAATACTTTTCTTCAGTACAACTTTTTGGCAGCTTTTTTACTTTTCCATCTTACATTAAATACACCCCCTTGCACTAACGTGCTGGTGCGGACTGATATCGGTTTGATTTTCAACTGGTGACCCTCGTCGTGTACACTACCCATCACCTGATAGCGAGGTGTGACACCCCCAAATACACGTTAGATTTTCCCAGAGCAAAACCCATTTCAAACAGTTCACAAATTAGCTGCCTCCACCTTACAGAATAGCAAAACCAAAGTTCAAAGTTCAAACTGTATTTATTAGAAAAGTACCGTGAGATTCATCACACTCCAATCCGTGTGTACCCCAAATCTACAGACACACCTCCAAATCTACCCACATACCCAAATCTACAGGCACACCCCCAAATCTACCCACACACCATATCTGACCGGACAATCAAATTCGAGTGTACGCGCTTATTCGATAATACAGCCATAAATGTAGACACATCCCCATATCAGTGTATATCCCCATATTAGCCTACACATCCCTAGATCTGTGCCCATTCCAAGATCCATGTGCAACTCCGAATCCCAATGCATCCCACAAATCAGTGTGCATCGTCAAATCCACCGACATCCCTAAATCTGCGTGCAAACATAAATCTATCTGCTCCCTGAAATCCGTGTGCAGCCCAACCCCGCTGACAGCCCCACCTAAAAAATAGATTATCCAGAGCAAGAACAGTATCAAACAGTTCACAAAATAGCTAGCTCCACCTTACAAAAGTAGCAAGAACAAAGTGCAAAGATCAAAATGTATTTATCAATAAGGTACCTATGAATGAAACAACGCTGAGATTCATCACACCTCAAATCGACCTGCACCCCCTAATCCCCCACATTCGCTGCCACACCCCTAAGTCTGTATACTTTCCCAAACCTGTGTGTAGTCCTAAACCCACTGACACCCCACATACACATTAGATTATCCCACAGCAAGAATCATTTCAAACTGTTCAGTAATTAGCTGCCTCCACCTTAAACTAACATCAAGAACAAAGTTCAAAGTGCATTTGTTATTAAGGTATGAAAAATGAAAAGCGTTCTTTTTCATCACGACCCCAAATCTGTGAGCACCCCCGAATCGGTGTGCACCCACTTAACTATGCGCATCCCCGAAATCAGTGTACATTCCCAAATCCGTGCTCACCCCAAACCCACTGACACCTTCAAAGTGCACATTTGCAATGTGCAAAGTGCACATACCAGAGCAAGAATCATTTCAAACATTTCCCAAATACCTACCCCACCTTAAAAAAATATCAAGAACAGTTCAACGTCCAAAATGTATTTATTATTACAGTTTTTACAACCTCACTCTAACGGGACAGGAACGACACGCTGATGGGTCAAAGCGTTTGTTTCTGCACTGCGGTTTCTTTGTCTCTCGCGTGAGCGGAACAACAGGGTGACGGGCCGGAGGGTAGTCTATGTGCTGTCCTGTTTGTGACTGACTCTAACGTTGGGAAATTATACGCAGAATTAAAAGGGTTAAAGCCTAACTGAGTTATTGGCAGCCTGACAAGTCGTGCTGTGAGAATAAAGTATGAACAAAGAAGAGTTTGTTCCATGAGAAGCTGCACAGTGTCCCTGATCAGAGTGTGTGTCTGATAAGGAATATTTTAAACAGCTGCGCACTCTGTACTCAGAAACAGACCCTTCGTACATCATCCTGGCTGTGAGAGTCAATTACAGACACAACACCACATAGACCGTTAGGCCCCTTATCCTGCTGTTCATGTCACATTAGAGTCAGGCACAGACGTGAGAGAGAAGGAAAGGCGTTTCGGCACATCATCATGCAGATTCTGTCCCATTACATTGAAACACAGACACGACAGCACAGAAACACTCTTTCATCTCATCTTCCTGCTCGTTCTATCCCATTGTCCACAGACACTGTAGCACTGGGAGAGACGCTTCAGCCCATCAAGGTACCCATTCTATCCCATTATCAGTCGAAACTATAGCACAGGAAGAGACATTTCGGCCATTACTCCTGCCGCATCTCTCCCATTAGAATCAGTCACAGATACTACGCAATAGAAACAAACTCTCCGGCCCATTTCCCTGTTGTTCCTTTCACGTTAGAGTCAGTCACGGACACAGTACAGCAACGAAACAGACTGTGACTGAACAGGTTGGTAATGATAATTCTCCGCTAACCTTGACCCTTTGCCCGGTTAGTCACTCCCCCTCGTTCTGTCCATGGTCTAGTTTCCCCAATGTTTCACGCCCTTTTCCCTCCCGTTCCGCAGTTCCTGGGAGTTCACCGTTTACACAGCCCACAGTGAAACAATGGCTAGCTTGGCTAATCGAAACAATCCTTTCATTTAACTTGTACTGCTGGTCTATAACTCATAAAAATAAGGATTCTAGACACAGTCATTCCAAACAGTTTCATTTGTTTTCACTCACACCGCTACAGGAGTTTGTAGACAGCAGAACTAACTGGGTCAGTGGGGTCAGGTGCCCCACACCCTGCACAAGTAACACCACTGGTGGGGAGGGAGTTATTCCTTTATATTCATCTGAGCATGCGTACACTGTTCTATGGATTTAACTGTGGCAATACTGTGAAATAAAACGCTAGCAATGTTAGAATCTCAGCCAGGCGGAGGCAGTTTTAAACCCCCAGTCTTTCGTTGCGAGGTTGGATTTGACGGTTGTGGAATAGTTATAAGGGAAAGTTAAAAGACAAAGTTTGTCTTTGAGAAAGCATCTGTATATTTGTACTTTTTGTGCATGGGCGTTTGTTTTCATTTGTTTCTTTATAAATATTTTTTTCTCTGCACACGTTTTCGGCAGCTTTTGTACGTTTCCCTCCGGCCCTACATAAAACTCCTTGCTGTTGCGGCCTGCCATCCGTCGGTTTGTCTTTCAACAGGTGACCTCGTCGGGTTCTCTCCCCACACCTGATAGAGAAGTGTGACGCCCCCAAATGCACATCAGATTATCCCAAAGCAGGTATCATTTCACACAGCTCACCAAATAGCTGCCTCCGCCTTACAAAAATAGCAAAAAAAGAACAAAGTCCAACTTCAAGATTTATTTATCCATAAAGTACCTTGAGAGTCATCACATCCGAAATCGACCTACACCCTCAAATCCGTGTGTACACTGCAAATGCAACGAGGCACACAAATCTGTGCGCTCTCCCACATTCGTGTGCAACCTCATATTTGATAACACACCCCAGATCAGTGTGTGCCCACAAACTGGCCGACACACTCCTAGATCTGTGTGCATCCCAAAATCCATATGCACCCCACACGTCACTGTGCAGAGTGAAATCCACCGACACCCCCAAAACAGTGTGCAGCCCCTGTTTAGGGACACCCCTAAACCTGTGTGCAAAAAATCTATCTGCACCCCTAAATCAGTGTGCAGCCCCGACACGCTGACACCCCACCTGCACATTAGATTACCTCAGAGCAAGAACAATTTCAAACCGTTTACAAAATACCTGCCTACACCTTACAAAAACAGCAAGAACAAAGTTCAGAATTCAAACTGTATTTATCAGTAAAGTAACTTTGAATGAAACAACCTTGAGATTCGTCACACCCCGAATCGACCTACACGCCCTACTTCCCCATGTTTGCTGACATACCCCTGAACCTGCGCTTATCCCCAAATGTGAGCACACTCCTCAACCCAGTCACACCTCTCATACATGGAATATTATCTCAGAGCAATAATCATGCCAAACTGTTCAGTAAATAGCGGCCTCCACCTTAAACTAACAGCAAGAACAAAGTTCAAGGTGCATTTATCATTAAAATATTCAAAAATGGAACAATCTTGTGTTTTGTCAAAGTACTAATTCCGCAGAAACGCCGAATCCGTGTGCACCCACATATCAGTGTGCACCTCCAAATCTATGTACACTGCCGAATCCGTGCGCACCCCAAACCCGCTGACACTCTCCACATGCCCATTCGATTATCCCAGAGCAAGAATCATTTCAAACAGTTCACAAATAGCTACCCCACCCTAAAAAATAGCAATAACAATGTTCAAACTTCGAATTGTATTCATTATTAAGGTATCTATAAATGAAACGACCTTGAGATTCGTCACACCCTCAGATGCGCCGACGCTGCCACATCTGCTTAGTGTGAGAAGCCAGAGTGTGGTATTAGATGGTCTCCTCTCTGAATAAAGGCCTGTGACCAGTGGAGTGCCGGAGCGATCGGTGCTGGGTCCGTTGTTGTTTACCATCGATATCAACGATCTGGATGATAATATGATACAGTACATCAGCAAATTTCTGAATGCCACCAGGATTGGGGGTGTAGTGGACAGTGAAAAAGGTTTTCATGTTTTTTTTTCAGCATTATCTGATCCAGCTGGAAAAACGGGCTGAAAAATAACAGATCGAATCAGTGCAGACAAGAGAGAGGTGTTGCTCTTCCATAGAACCAAACAGGGTCGGTCTTACCAAGTGAACGGAAGGGCACTGAGGAGTGTAGAAGATCAAACGGATCTGGCAATACAGGTCTATAATTCATTCAAAGTGGCTTCAAAAGTATACATATTGTTTGGAGCATTGGCCTTCATAAATCAATGTAAATCAACGTCTAGAAGACTATTTAATGGTTCAGCGTGGCCTGCGCGTTGCAAATGGCCTGATTCTTTGCTGTACTTCTCTATGATTCTAATTCTACTTTTTGTCCCTAATTAGGCCATACATTTCCAAATCATTACAAATGGTTACACATCCTTTCAGCAGTACTAAGTGGGGATTCACCAGTTAGGGGGACAGACTGTGGGTTCTGTTGGCGAGAATGAGACTCCGGAAAGGTATGTTGAATCTCACATGTCAGGGTGAGAAACAACTCGGATCGAGGAAGTCGTGTTCCTCAGTGAGTGGATGAGATGCTGGAGGTCGTAGTTTACAAGTGACAGAAATTTGTGTCCGGGAAAACTCTGTATCTAGTGATCATAATTCTGTCAGTTTCAAGATAAATGTGAAGATTGATATAACTGGTCCTCGGAATCTGACTGTAGTTTGGAAACACTACAATTTCGATGTCATCAGCAGAGTTCAGGCCGGAGTAGATTGGGTTAAAATGCTTTCTAAGTTGAAAACATTCAGCAGTGCAGAGTTTATATGTTCCTGTTGGAATAAAGGCCAAGGCTTCAGGGATCTTGATTTTAGAGACATACTGAGAGTCTGATTAAGACGACGAAAGAGGCCTAGACAGCTCGTATGAAATGAGTCACTCGTGAAGTATAAGAAAACATGAACTACTTCACAGAGAATCAAAAAAGGAATCAGCAGCAATCAAAGAAGGTTTACTCGAGCAGACAAGCTGAAGGAGAATCCCAAGGGTCTCTAGAGATATGCAAGGGACAAACAGTCTTCCAAGAGAGACGGGGAAGATATTTTAAATGTTTTGTGCCTGTATGTGCTTCAGAAACAGGCCATGGACAAAGGAAATGGGGCAGAACAGCACTGAGGTCATGGACCATATACGGATTATGGGGAAAGGGGTGTTTGCCGACTTGCGACAAATTATGGCGGATGAATGCCCAGGTCCAGATAGGGTGTCCTCCCCGGTTCATGTCGGTGGCTAATGCGGAAATTGCAGGGACCTTGGCAGAGGTATTTAAAATGTCCTCAGCCACGGGAGAGGTGCTGGAGATTAGCTTCCGATGGTCAAGGAATGTTCTAAGAATAAGCCTGGAAATTAGAGGGAAGGGAGCCTGACATCAGTCGTGGGTAATTTATTGGAAGACGTTTTAAGGCACAGGATATAGAAACTTCTGACTATCAATAATATTCTGGTAAACTGCTTTTGCAGATGACATCTAAATTCAGAGCGTGTGTGGGCAGCGACGTAGGTGATCAAAACTTTCAGCATTAATTAAGCAGCTGGAAAAATTTCTAAAAATGATAGAAGGAATTTAATGCAGTTTAGTGTGAGGTGTTGCACTTTGGGAGGACCAAGCAAAGAAGGTCATACGGAGTGGATGGTAGGGAATTGAGGAGTACGGGAGAATAGAGGAATCTGGGAATACAGGTCCATAATTGCTAGGCAGGTCACAGATTGGGTCATAAATTGAGCTTCTATCACATTGAACATCATAAGAGCAGATGATTCTACACGTGATAAAACCAAATGAAGATCCACATTGGCTCTTAATACGATAAGGGGATCGATCCAGGAACTATTTATGTGAACATCCTGTGAGCCCTCTCCAACGTCAGCCCATCCTTCCTAAGATAAGGGGCACAAAACTGCTCACAATACTCCAAGTGAGGCTTCACCGCTGGTTTATAAAGTCTCAACATTCCCTCCTCGCTTTTATATTCGCGTCTTCTCGAGGTGAATGCCAACACCGCACTTGCCTTCCTCATCACCGACTCAACCTGCAAATTAGCCTTCATGTAATCCTGAAGAAGGACTCCCAAGACCCTTTGCGCCTCATTTAAAAAAAAATTATCACCTAATAGATAGTCTACCTTTTATTTATTCTACCAAAGTACAAGACCATAAACTGCTTGACAATATATTCCATCTGTTACATTCTGTCCTTTCTTCTAATCTGCCTAACACCTTCTGTAGCCTCTCTACTTCCTCAAATCTATCTGCGCTTTCACCTATCTTTGTATCAGCCGCAACCTTGGCCACAAATCACTCAATTCCGCCATCCAAGCCATTGACATATAATGTAAAAAGAAGCGGTCCCAACACAGCCCGCTGTGGAACACCACTAGTTACCGGCAGCCAACCAGAAAAGGTTCCCTTTATTCCCACGTTTCGCAACCCGCCAAACAGCCAATGTTTTCTACATACCGGCAGCCTTTGTGTAATACCATGTGCTCTTTACTTGTTATGCAGCGTCATGTGTGGCACCTTGTCAAAGGCCTTTTGAAAATCCAAACAGACAACATCCTCTATTTCTCTTTCGTCTACACTGATTGTTATTTCTTCAAAGAATTCCAACACAATCATGCTGACTGCAGCGTATTTTATCATGTGCCTCCAGGAACCCCGAAATCACCTACTTAGCAATCGACTACAAACCACCGAGTAATACGATAACATTTAACCTGACTCGGAATGTTTAAAGGAGATGTGCGATGCAAGTTTTCTTTTCATACTCATAGTGGTGGGTGCCTGGAATGAATGCCCGGGGAGGTGATGGAGGCAGCAGACGCGATAGAGGCTATTAGATACCACGTGAGTGTGAGGCGAATGGAGGGATGTGGACCTTTTGCAGGCAGGAGGGTTTGGTTTAGTAAGGAATTGAATGACCAGTTCAATTGGTTCAGAACAACACAGTGAGCAGAAGGGCCCGTACTGCTCCATGTTGGTGAGATCACAGCTGGAGGACCGTGCGCACCTCTGGTTGATCACCTCTGGAAGGACGTGATTAACCCGGAACGGCGGAGAAGGGATTCACGGCTTTTGCCGCCCGGACTGTAGGACTCGAGTCAGAAGGAGACTGGACAGTGACTGTCGGAAACAAGAGAAAATCTGCAGTTATCAAGGAGCTATCCTCCTTTTTCAAAGAAAGGGGCTACCCTTCTACCATCAACGCTGCCCTCAACCGCATCTGTTCCAATTCACGCACGTCTCCATCGCCTCTCTCTGCTCCTCCTTCCTCTTTTCCTTTCTTTCATGGCCTTCTGTCTCTTTCACCAACCAACTTCCCAATGAACCTCCCCCTCCCATTTTTACCTATCGTCTAATGTAGGCTCTCCCCTCCCCTCACTTTTTAAATCTACTCCTCAGTTTTTTTTTTCTCCAGTCCTGCCGAAGGGTTTCGGCCCCAAACGTCGACTGTGCATTTTCCATAGAGGCTGCCTGGCCTGCTGAGTTCCTCCAGCATTTCGTGTGTGTTGATTGGATAGTGATTGTGCACTGATCCCAAATCTGAGTGATGCAACACTGATTCTCCTCTCCGCCACCACTGTCACGGTGCAATTGTCGGGTAATGCAAAGGGTGACAAAATCGGGTGTACGTAATGCATAAAAACGCGCTTGGATATGAACTACAACTCCCGTAGGGCCTCACGCTCAGTCGGTGGAAGCTGCCGATCTGGAGGGACCGCGAAGCCATCTGCTATAGTTCAATATGTCGCCTCCTCGCTCGCCGGGACTTTTCCTTCAGAAACACTCCTCCTCAGCCACCACAAACAACGCCGGACGGACTCACTGAGGCGTCGAAGGACAACAACGTCGGTGAACTCTGCCATGGGCACGGAGCGGAAGAGGAAGGGTAGTGTATGGTGCAGATATCAACCAAGCCTATCGTAGCTCAGACTTACCTCTGTTCCCTGCTTTTAGTGGTTGAGATGCCTGTCGGTCAAATGAGAGCTCACACGTCATCAGCCTTGCAAACGGTTAAAGGGAATGTCGATTCGGTGTTCCAGAGAACCAGAGAACAGACTGACGTCAGTGGATATATGTCGTCATCACAGTTCTCTCAATAAAGATACTTCACTTGTGGATAAAATGAAGTTTGTGATGTTTATAACGGATGTTGTGAATTGTACTGATCAGATATCTCGTCATGCTGAGGAAATTAAAATTATTGCGAAGTCATCAGTGTTACACGGGAAGCTGTAAATGAAGCTCTGATGGGCGGGGTATCCGTATCCCAGTCTGCTTGTGAAGGTACATAATGGGATTAAAAATATTGCAGTGGAGTGTGAGAATCCTAATTTCTAAAGGTTAATACTTTAAGAAGTTTATTTCCGAATCAGAATCCTTTATTATCGCCAAGTATGAGGACACATACAGGGAATTTGATGCCGGTTTCCCTGAGCTCTCACTGTACAGAATTAAAAACAAACAAAACAACAGTGCAAATAATCATAAAATATATACAATGATGTCCACCTCATTGAATGTACAGGTGGACTTGATATATAATAGACTAAAATTCAAGTGTTCATAAGACTGATGGCATACGGAAACAAACTGTTCTTGTACCTATTTGTCCTGGCATACAGTGATCGAAAGCGCCTACCAGAAGGAAGGAGTTGGAACAGGCGATGTCCAGGGTGTGATGGGTCTACAAAAATGGTGCTTGCACGCTTCCTGACTCTAGATGTATATAAGTCCTGGATCTAGCGCAGCTTCACACCAATAATCCTTTCCGCAGCCCTGACGGTTCTTTGGAGTATATTCTTGTCTTGTTTGGTAGCTGATCCAAACCAGACAGTGATGAACGAACAGAGAACAGACTGGATTATTCCTGAATAGAATTGAATCAGCAACTCCTGAGGCAGGTTGTACTTCCTGAGTTGACGGAGGAAATACAACCTCTGCTGAGCCTTTTTGATAAGAGTGTCCGCGTTGGGTGTCTGATGCACCATCAATAACTCTAGGAGACGGGAGGCGAACGATAGGCTTTTATTACCTGCAAGAGACCACGATAAGTAGCAAGAGACCACGATAAGTAGCAAGAGACCACGATTAGTAGCAAGAGACCACGATTAGTAGCAAGAGACCACCACACAACATCCTGGAGACTGAGGGAGGAGCAGTGCCTCCAACCGCCTTTATACAGGGGTCTGTGGGAGGAGCCACAGGAGCAGTCAGCAGAGGGGCGTGTCCAGACAGGTATATGTAGCTTACCACAGTGTCCACTTCAGGTCCTGGGAGATTGTGACACCCAGAAATCTGAAGGTCTCCACGACAGACACAACACTGTTGAGTATAGCGAGTGGGGGGGGGGGGGGTTACTGGGGGGCTCCTCCAGAAGTTCACTGTCATCTCCACAGTCTTGAGTGTATTTAGCTCCAGATTGTTCTGACCTCACCAGAGGACCAGCCGTTCCACCTCCCGTCTGTATGCAGACTCATCACCGTCTCGGATAAGGCCAATGACAGTTGTGTCGTCTGCAAACTTCAGGAGTTTAACAGATGGATACTGTGAGGTGCAGTCATTAGTGTAAAGGGAGAAGAGCAGTGGGGAGAGCACACATCCCTCGGGGGCACCGGTACTGATTGTCCGGGTGCTAGAGATGATGCTCCCCAGCCTCACGTGCTGCACCCTGTCAGTCAGGAAGCTTGTGATCCACTGACAGATGGCGGGGGAGAGAGTAAGCTGGGTGAGTTTGGAGTGGAGGATTTCTGGGACAATGGTGTTAAACGCCGAGCTGAAGTCAACGAACAGGACCGTCACAGAAGTTCCTGGTTGTCGAGTTGTTGTAGAATGTAATGCAGTCCCATGTTGACCACATTATCCACTGACTTATTTACCGATAAGCAAACTGCAGGGAGTCCAGCAGGGGCCCATGATGTCCTTCAGGTGAGCCGACACTCGTCTCTCAAAGGACGTCATGACCACAGATGTCAAAGCAACAGGCCTGTAGTCATTTAATCCCTGGATAGTGGGTTTCTTAGGGACTGGAATGATAATGGAGCGCTTGAAGCAATGAGGGATTTCACACAGCTCCAGTGATCTACTGAAGATCCGTGTGTAGATGGGGGCCAGCTGATCAGCGCAGGTCTTCAGGCAGGAGGGCGACGCACCGTCTGGGCCTGGCGCTTTCCTGGTCTTCTGCCTCCGGAACAGCTGACTCACCTCCCTCTCACAGATCCTGAGTGCAGATACAAGGGAGTTGAAATGAAGAACAAATTTCTGATTTGTTAAACCTCCGGATGTTATATGGATGCAGGTATCCCGGTTGCTACCACCAGATTTAGTGTCCATAATAATTCTGAAACGGTAGAAGATTTAACATTCGTTTCGAACATACTTGCTGGAGTCTGTATGTGGGATGTTATGGATGATGAAACATTGGGGAGTGATCATTTTCCTGTCTTTATAAGCCTGAGTTTGGATTTATATCCGGGACAGGGAGCCAGTTGTAGGAGGTGGAATTTCTGGTAAAACAAATTGAGAGAAGTTAAAGGTTTTCTGTGATGGTGTCTCAGTCTCTAGGTGACATTATTTAGAATAGAACGGCACAGGCCATGGTGGGGAAGGCGGTGATTTACTGGAATCGTATTGAGATAATTCTGGAAGGGATATTAAACTTGAAGATGTTTGAGGAATGACAGAGAAAATTGGAGAATGTGAAGGGATCATAATATTCCAGTACTGATTAATGTGGGCAAAATGATTGTTACAGAAATGGAGACGGTTGTGTTACTGACTGGGTCATTTGCTGCGATTCGTAATCACGATAATTTAAGTGAAGAAGTTAAACAATGTCGGGATCTGTTTCTAAGTGAATACCCTGATGTGTTGGACGTCAGCTGTAGCAATGATAGTATCACTGACGTCGAGTATTCTTGTGTGAATTTAAGAATATTATTAATGCAGGTTAGGCATCCCCATGAAAGGATGATCGTATGACAAGACATATGACTGACAGCTCTCTTGAGAAAATATTCACAGTTTTGAATCGTATTTGGAGGTTAGATTATCTTCCGGCCCCATGGAAATGGCAGCAGTACTGCCTATTATAAAATCTGTGAGATCCCCATCTGATCCTTCCAGTTGTGGGTTTATATCATTGAATATTGGCATGAACATTGACTTCTCTAACTTCCATTAATGCCCCTCCTTCCCTTCTTACCCCATCCATGACATATTTAGTTATTTTTTTTCTCTCTCTCTGCCCATCACTCTGCCTGTCCTCCATCTCCCTCTGTGCTCCCCTCCCCCTTTCTTTCTCCCGAGGCCTCCCGTCCCATGATCCTTTCCCTTCTCCAGCTCTGTATCACTTTTGCCAATCACCTTTCCAGCTCTTAGCTTCATCCCATCCCCTCCGGTCTTCTCCGATCATTTTGTATTTCCCACTCCACCCTCGCCCACCCCCCCCCCCCCCGACTACTTTCAAATCTCTTAGTATCTTTCCCTTCAGTTAGTGCTGACGAAGTGTCTCGGCCCGAAACCTCGACAGTGCTTCTCCTTATAGATGCTGCCTGGCCTAATGTGTTCCACCAGCACTTTTTGTGTGTTGTTTGAATTTCCAGCATCTTCATATTTCCTCCTGTTATATCGTTAATGCCTCGTTTATGTAAACTGATGGAATGTCTGGTAATCGAGCGCTTGAGTTATATTTTGGAAAAGAGAAATGATAGAGCGTTTTTTTTAAAGCTATTATTAATGCTTTTTGAGTTAGTGATTTAGATGCATATCATATTTTTACTGAGTTAAGTATTGTATGTAATTAGTTTTTTGCTACAACAAGTGTATGGGACATTGGAAAAAAGGTTGAATTTCCCCATGGGGATGAATAAAGTATCTATCTATCTATCTATCTATCTATTTATCTATCTATCTATCTATCTATCTATCTATCTATCTATCTATCTATCTATCTATCTATCTATCTATCTATTATCTATCTATCTATCTATCTATCTATCTATCTATCTATCTATCTATCTATCTATCTATCTTTTACTGGAGTGATTCATGATACTGAACCAAAGGGGATAAATTTACAGAAATTCTCTCACGCCAAGACTGAACAATTCCCAACAACCAATGGACACATTCAAGGACTCCATCTCACGTTGTTGATATTTATTTCTTGTTTATTATTATATTGTTTTCTCATTTCAATTCGCACAGTTCGTTGTCCTTTGCACATTGTTGTGTTTTTTTTCGGTCCGTCCTGTTGGGTGTGGTCTTTCATTGTTTCCATTATGATTCTTGCATTTACTGAGCATGCTCACAAAAAAACTAAAACTATAAAAATAATAAATTTACTGTGTTCATTTTAAATTGTACATTCAAATTTGTAAATGTCTCTCTCAAACACAAGAGTGGGTGCGAGCTCCAAAGGTTCGCCATCAGCTGAGTAAATGATTTTGATCTGACCTGAATGGTCATCCATCACTGTGACCCCTCTTTCGAGGCAGCCCAGTTAAACGAAATATTCCTGAATAGAAATGAGCCTTGGATTCTCTGGCTCTCTGTTTCAAGCAAACACACACACACACACACACACACACACACACACACACACACACACACACACACACACACACACACACACACACACACACACACACACACACACACACACACACACACACACACACACACACACATCCCCAGTCTGGCTGCTGATTGCAGCTCAGCGTTCAACACAGTCAGATCCTCAATTGTAATCAACAAGCTCCAAAACCTGGGCCTCTGTACCTCCTTCTGCAACTGGATCCTCACCAGGAGACCCCAGTCTGTGTGGATCAGAAATAACATCTCCTCCTTGCTGACAATCAACACTGGCACACCTCAACGATGTGTGCTCAGCCCACTGCTCTGCTCTCTTTAAACCCACATCTGTGTGGCTAGACACATCTATAAACTTGCCGACGACACAACTATTGTTGGTGGAATTTCAGACGGTGACGGGGAGGAGTACAGGAGTGAGATAAATCAGCAAACTGAGTGGTGTCACAGCAACAACCTTGCACTCAGCATCATGAAGACAAAGGAATTCATTGTGGATTCAGGAAGGGGAAGTCGAGGGAACACACACCAGTCCTCATTGTGGGATCAGAAGTGAAAAGGGTGAGCAGTTTCCATTTCCTGCCTGTCAAAATCTCTGAGGAACTATCCTGGGCCCAACATATTGATGCAGTTACAATGAAGGCACAACAGCGGCTGTATTTCATTCGGAGATTGAGGGGAATCGGTCTGTCACTAAAGACACTTGCGAATTTCTACAGATGTACTGTGGAGAGCATTCTAACTGGTTGCATCACTGCCTGGTGTGGAGAGGTCACTGCACAGGATCGGAAAATGCTGCAGGAAGTTGTAAACTCAGTCAGCTCCTTCATGGGCACTGGACTCCACAGCATCCAGGACACATTCAAAAGATGATGCCACAAAAAGGTGGCATCCATCATTAAGGACCCCCATCACCCAGGACATGCCTTCGTCTCTTTGCTACCATCAAGGAGGGTGTACAGGACCCTGGAGACACACTCACTGGTTCATGAACAGCTTCATCCCCACCATCAGATTTCTGAATGGACAATGTGCCGATAAAACACTTCCTCGGGATTTTCCTTCTCTTTTTGCACTACATTTAAAATATAATTTTATACATACTTACTGTAATTTGTAGTTTTTATTTCTAGATATTGCAATGTACTGCTGACAAAAAATTCACCACATATGCCGGTGATATTAAACCTGATTCTGATACACAAACACACACAGCTGTGCTCAGACATACAACACTCCCACATTCCTCCCTTTGTGACACCCTGCTTGCTCCGTGGTCCCCGGTATGAAGCTCAAACTGTTGCAACACCTGCCCTTTAAATTCATGGCTGAGGCTGTGTTGTGTCTGTTCACTGTTTGAGTTCGATATTAAATGAAGAGAATTGAATGGGAAGGAAAGTATGAATAGCAGAATAAAGATCTCCTCTGAAGGTGTATGGGGTCCTGGTGAGAGCGTACATGGAACACTGTGCACAGGTCTGGTCTCCCTCCCGGAGTCAGCCTGTGGGATGAAGGGAATGAAGAGAGGTGATTTGGTGTCCTCAGAGAGATTACACTGACTGGGCTCTGACTGAGACCGACACCGTCTCACAGTGCATTAACAGGGTGGGGGCAGCAATGACACCTCTGTCCTGGGAAGGATTCACCCGGCCGGTTTTGCAGCCTTTACCCGAAATTTAGCTCCCAATCTCCGGCCTCTCTTCGGGTCCACTCGCTCTCAGTTCCAAACCTCGGACCGCTCCGAACATTCAGCATCCCGCCTACTGACACTCCTCAACCAATAGGAGCAGGACTCTCCCAGCGGTGCCGTTGATTGGCTGTGAGTGTGTCTGAGGACGGGCTGCTACCGGGAGCTGGCGATATCAGTCACAGTCTGTTCTCCGAATCAAAGCAAGTTCCCCGAAACTCAAAGTTCAAAGTAAATTTTATTATCAGAGAGCAGATAAGTCACCACATACATACAACCCCGAGAAGCACTTTGCTGCGGAAATAAGGAGAAAATCTGCAGGATAGTAACTATAACTGGATCAGTGAAAGACCAGCCAGAGTGCAGACGACAACAAACTGTGAAAATGCAAATATAAATAAATAGCAATAAATAATAGGAACATGAAATAACCGCAGGGGCTGCCGACGGATCTCCGGAGCTCTCACCGCTCCCCTGTGCATTCTGACAGGCTGAAGGCCAAGGGAGAACAAGGCGCAAAGGTAAACTCGTGGTTTAGGAAATAAGAAAAAGGAGGTGATGTGGCTATTCGGCCCCTTGCGCCTGTTCTGCCCTTCACTCGGAACATAACACTACAAGAACATAAGACATCGGTGCAGAATTAGGCCATCTGGCCCATCGAATCTGCTCCGCCATTCAATCACAGCTGATCCTTTTTTCCCTCCTCACCCCCAGTTCCTGGCCTTCTCCCCGTAACCTTTGATGCTGTGTTCAATCAATAACCTATCAATCTTTGCCTTAAATACACCCAACGAGGTAGCCTCCACAGCTGCATGTGGCAACAAATTCCACAAATTCATCACGCTTTGTCTGAAGACATTTCTCCGATTCTCAGTTTTGAAAGGGCGCCCCTCTGTCCTGAGGCTGTGCCCTCTTGTCCGAGACTCTCACACCATGGGTAACATCCTTTCCACATCTACTCTGTCTACCTGTTAACATGCAAAAGTTTTCAGTCAGATTCCCCTCACCATTTTGAATACAACCGAGTACAGACCCAGAGCCATCAAACGTCCCTTTCATACCTGGAATCATCCTTGTAAAATTCATCTGAACCCTCTCCATGTCTGACCTTTGACCTCAGCACAACTTTCCTGCAATGTCCCCACCAGAGCAGAGGCCCAGAATATGTCTATTAAATTTAGAAACCCTGTGGAGGAGATTCCAAAGATTCGCTACAGTGGTGAGGAAATTTCTCCTCATCTCAGTCATGCTGAGGTGAACCGTGATATTTAGTCTGTGAACCCTGGTTCCACAGCCCAGCCTGGGAAAACATCATTCCTGCCCCAATCCTGTCAATATCCTGTGAGATTGTGCCTGTACCTTTTACTTCTCTAATTCTGAGACAGGCCCAATGCGATCAGTCTCAGTCAAACCACCTCCGATTTCACTCATTTTGATACGATGAATGGTTGTGGGAGCATCTCAATGGACGGTAAGTGAGTGTAGTCATCCTGTGTTGTTCCCGAGCCTGATGGTTGAGGAGTAACTGTTCCTGAACCTGGTGGTGCGAGTCCCGAGGATGTTGTACCTTCTCCCTGATTTCAGCAGCGAGAAAAGAGCCTGGCCTGGGTGGTGAGCATCTCTGATGATGGAAGCTGCTCTACTCCGACAGCGTTTCATGTAGACGTGCTCAGTGGCTGGTTGGGCTGGTTGGAATATAATAGATTGTGTCGGTTCATCGTGCCAAACCGTAACTTGCTGGGGGAGTGGGGCCCTCCCAGTGTGATCCTTGCTGCATGCCCGGAGATCACTCCCACAGCGCGCTGCCCTGAGATTACTGCAGTGGAGACGAGAGGGCCCCTCCCAGTCTGATCCTTGCTGCATGCCCGGTGATCACTCCCACAGCGCGCTGCCCGAGATTACTGCAGTGGAGACGAGAGGGCCCCTCCCAGTCTGATCCTTGCTGCATGCCCGGAGATCACTCCCACAGCGCGCTGCCCCGAGATTACTGCAGTGGAGACGAGAGGGGCCCTCCCAGTCTGATCCTTGCTGCATGCCCGGAGATCACTCCCACAGCGCGCTGCCCCGAGATTACTGCAGTGGAGACGAGAGGGCCCCTCCCAGTCTGATCCTTGCTGCATGCCCGGAGATCACTCCCACAGCGCGCTGCCCCGAGATTACTGCAGTGGAGACGAGAGGGGCCCTCCCAGTCTGATCCTTGCTGCATGCCCGGAGATCACTCCCACAGCGCGCTGCCCCGAGATTACTGCAGTGGAGACGAGAGGGGCCCTCCCAGTCTGATCCTTGCTGCATCCCCGGAGATCACTCCCACAGCGCCCTGCCCGGAGATTACTGCAGTGGAGACGAGAGGGCCCCTCCCAGTCTGATCCTTGCTGCATGCCCGGAGATTACTTCCACAGCGCGCTGCCCCGAGATTACTGCAGTGGAGACGAGAGGGGCCCTCCCAGTCTGACCCTTGCTGCATGCCCGGAGATCACTCCCACAGCGCGCTGCCCCGAGATTACTGCAGTGGAGACGAGAGGGCCCCTCCCAGTCTGATCCTTGCTGCATGCCCGGAGATCACTCCCACAGCGCGCTGCCCCGAGATTACTGCAGTGGAGACGAGAGGGCCCCTCCCAGTCTGATCCTTGCTGCATGCCCGGAGATCACTCCCACAGCGCGCTGCCCCGAGATTACTGCAGTGGAGACGAGACGGTCACTCAACTCTTTGCGGACTGTGGACTGGCGAAGGTATGTGGAGAAAGATGCAAGGGTCTGTTCCACAGCAGCTGCGTGACAGAAGGCTCACTGATCCTCGGGCTGTTCCCAGGACGCGCAGGAAAACGGACAGCGAGTGCTGCTGGAAGATCATCAACTCGGGGAAAGACGCTCTAAACCTTTTGGCCTGCCATCACACCGAGATGTCCGGAGAGCAGCGGTTCCCAACCTGGGGTCCACGGTTACTGGTATTGGTCTTTGGCATAAAAATGTTTGGGAACATCTGTCGTACAGGAATGCTGCCGACTGACACATTCCAGACTACAGGGACACCATTGGAACCATCGGGTCCCTCTACTGCTCGACTGGGAGAGGCCGTGTTGGCTGAGGAAGCCTCTCAATTATTGTTCACCACCCCAGGGGGCACATGAGCGACAACAGACAACAGAATACCCCATAGTGAACGAATGTAAATTCATTGGGTAAAGGTATTGTAAAGTTTTATCATTCTAAATATTTTATATAAAGCTTATTTTGATGCAAAAAAAAGTATCAACATCTGATCTGTGTCCAGAGTGAAGGAGACCAGACCTATTGGAGACAGGACGGACATGGGCCAAGTCATGAAGTTTTTCTCACGAAGGGCTGTTGAATTCAGGACATTACCGAAAAATTAACATTTTCCATCCTATGACGTAGAATCTCCAGTCCTGTGCTTTTTCCTGCAACCACGGGTCGGTCATCACCACTGCATCTCTCTCCTCACAGCACAATATTCTCTCCGCATCCCCAGTTTAATGGCATGTTTTCACTGTTTACTTATCCACCGTTTTACACTCCACTCTGACTCTCTTAGACCTGGAGAAAGATTAAAAACGAGCTGCTGGAGGAACTCAGCGGGTCAGGCAGCATCTGTGGAGGGAAATGGACAATCGACATTTCGGTTGAGACAGTTCAGATGAAGGATCTCGATCCGGAAAGGTCCTTCCGATCGGAGCGATGGGGCCTTTGGAGATTTAGCTGACGTTTTTTGTCGCTCTCGGTGTTTACGAGATGGGGTTGCTGGGCATATGGCCAACTCACCTACGCTCGTCGCCGGGCTTAGACAGTCCATTGGGCATTTTCTTATCTTTTCCCTGTTTAATTTGTTTTTGATCCCACAATAACAAGGAAATAGCCAGAATTTCCACTGAACACATCCAGCAGCAGAATGTTCATTCCCCGAGTCTGCAGCGCGCGTAGTGGACAATCGCGGTACTGCAGGGGATCAGCAGCTCCACGAAAGTGAAAGCATTCTGAATCAGGAAGTGCCGGGAGTTAACATGGCTTCGAAAGGACAGATCGAGAGTTGGACCGAGGAGGCAATTTGTCCCATCTGCCTGGATTTCTTCACCGACCCGGTATCACTGGAGTGTGGACACAACTTCTGTCGCTCTTGTATCACACGGTGTTGGGAAAGGGAGCAGAGAAACTCCTGCCCGGAATGTAGAGAGGTGTTTGCTGACCGCACCCTCAGGGTGAATCGGGCCTTAGCAAATCTGGCTGAAAAAGCTCGAAATCTAAACCTGAATCCGAAAGGGAAGGAAAGTAAACGTCACTGCGAGGAACATGAGGAAGAACTGAAGCTGTTTTGTGAAACGGACAAGACACTGATCTGTCTGGTCTGTAGAGACGCGCAGGAACACAGAGAGCACCGCTTCATGCCGATTAAAGAAGCTGTTAAAATCTACACGGTAAAACTAACATTAATTTAACACTTAACACATTTCCTTTCTCCTACATACCATCACACGAGCCTACATAACCAACACATCATTCTCTGCAACTTCCACCATCTCCAACGGGAGTTTAGCATCTCTCCGTCCCACAGCCCACCTCCGCACCCCACAACTCTCCGCTCTCTATACGGATCGCGCTCTACGTACTGTATCGCCCTGATCCACTCGCTCCTCCCCACTGATCTCCCTCCTGGCACTGACACCTGAAAATGGGACAAGTGGGACCTGACTCCTAACCTCCTCCCTCGTCACCATTCAGGGCCGCAAACAGCCCAGTTTCTCCCGTTTCTTCCATGGTCGATTGTCCTCTCGTATTAGATTCCTTCTTCTCCAGCCCTTTACTTCTTCCAGCTGTCCCCTCTCAGCTTCTCACTCATCACCCTCCCCCACGTCCCCCCTCACGTTGTCTCACCTGTCAGTTGGTTCTCATTCCCATCCTTTTTATTCTGGCTTCTGTCCCATTCCTTCCCAGTCCTAATGAACGGTCTCATCCCGAAACACCGACTGTTTATTTCCCCTGAATAGATGCTGCCTGACTCACTGAGTTCCTCCAGCATTTTGTGTGATAATCGGGTTTGATCACTTGTTTCTTTTGATGCATCTTTGTTTCTATTTCCTTCACACTCTGCCTTTCAGGATCAGCTAAAATCTTCCTTAGACTCTCTCACAAAAAAGAAATCAGACTTCCAGAAAAAGGAGCAGCGACAGAAAGGGAAGATTTCCGGAGTTCGGGTGAGGCTTCCTGAGCGGAATTTCTGATATTACTGTCGAGTTTTGCTCCATTTAATGCAGAATAGCCGAGTATCACAGCTCCAGTGACCTGGGTTCGATCCTGACCTCTGCTACTGTCTGTGTGGAGTTTGCATGCTGTCCCTGTGACCACGAGAGACTCCGACACATCCCAAGGACATGCCGGATGAATGGCTAATTACCGTTAACCCTGTAAAGGTGGGGAGGGTGTGTGTGAATCAGATGGGAGTTTATGGGTCAATAAGTGAGAATAGGTTTCAGGAAAACGTGAGGGAATGGTGTTGACGGGAATGCACTCAGAAGTAGAATGGACTCTAACAGACCGAACTGAACGACAAAAGGAAACAAAACGCACCAATGCAATATGTTAATCTTCACCATTCCTCCGACAGGAACAGTCACACAGCCTTCAGTCCCACGTCACATCCCAGTTTGCTGAACTGCGCCAGATTATCACTGAGAAAGAGCAGAGCTTACTCAGGGATCTCAGGGAAGAAGAGAAGAGGATTCTCAATCTAATGGAGAAAAATCTTCTAGCTCTTCAAGCGATTATAAGGAGTATTCAGGAGGAAATCTCAAAGTTAAAGGAACAGATGGATCAAAAAGACAGTGTGATGTTTCTCAAGGTGAGGGATTATATTTCAATTTGTTTCTGTCAAAGGGCACTGAATGAACAGTGGTATATTTGAAATAAACACAGCACAGCGGCCGATTCTAACAAATCAATTGTCGCTCTGGCGACCTCACACAGAAGGCAGTGAAGGCCAAGTCTCTGGATGCTTTCAAGAGAGAGTTAGATAGAGCTCTTATAGATAGCCGGGTCAAGGGATATGGAGAGAGGGCAGGAACGGGGTACTGATTGTGTACGATCAGCCATGGTCACAGTGAATGGCGGTGCTGGCTAGAAGGGCCGAATGGCCTACACCTCCACCTATTGTTTATTGTCCCAAAACTGGACTTCCACAACTTCTGTACATCCGAGGACAGAATGCAAATTTCTCTGAAATTATTTACTCCGATCATAACACAGAGCTGCTGACTGTGTCCTTAAATACCACATTAAATATCCTCTAAAACTCCCATTAACTCCCATTTCCAGTCACATGCTGTGAGTGTGTCTGGTGCGGTGGGAGTAAGGGTCTCTCTGTCAATCAGTGAGAACAAAGAATTTGACCCACACATCAGACTTATCTTCTGTATCCGGTTTCCATCAGATTAGGGAAACTGTTATTGTCTCTTTACTTTTACAGATAACATTCAAATGAACGTTCAATCCTTCAAAACATAACCAGGCCATTCGGCCCATTTTCTCCTCTCAATTTCCCTGCTTCACAATCCCCCACCCACCTACTCACCACAACCAGCAACAGTGCCCCGAAATCTCTGGTCCCTCACGTGTTTATCCAGCCTCCCCATTACATTCAGTCTCTGCTGTTCCATTTCACCCACTCCTGTGGCAGCGAGTTCCACATCCTCTTCACTAAATTTCTTGAGGAATTTGTTAAAATCCATCTGGAATTACATCTCCCCACGGGTCTCCCCATAAATAGAGGTACTTCCTCCACCCGCACACAATCACATACATCACTGATCTTAAATTCCTCCATCCTATCACACTGACGTCATGTCCAGATGAAAATGCACAGCCTGTCCTGTCTTCCCTGTAAGTTTCATCCTCTCAGTAATGGTCTGACATTCAGAAACTTTCCTTGTAAGTTACCCTGTGGTTCTGTATTGTCCGTGTGTGTGAGTGACTGTGGGATTGGGAATTTTCAACACCTTGTAATGATTTGGATGAAATTCAGGATATGGACAGTAAGTCCAAATCTAATCGCATTTGTGTTTTATTTATTTCAGGAGGAAGCTCGTCGGAACAGAAGGTAGGGCATGCTCTTTACTGAAACCCTGAATGGATTTGTAAAATAGTTCAGAATAGCAATTTATAACCAGCAGTTTAATATTTACAGGATTAATGATGATATCCAGGAATTGTCAGTGACAGATGAGACCTTGCCGGTTGAAAAATTCGATCACCTCTATTTGTTGAACACAGTGCTAAGAGAAACGCTTGATGCTATTAATCGAGGTAAAACTTACAAAGATTCATTTCTCCTTGTTTATGAAGCTCAATTTAGTTCCAATTTGAGGCAAAGATTGTCTGTAATACTGGGCTGAAGGGGAACTGAAGGTAATTCCACATCAACCCCACCGACTGGGAGGCATCACTGTTACATGGTCAGCTGGAGATGTCAGACCCCTGGACACACCAGCACAGGGTCACAATACAACCAATACACGGGACTGGCAGATGAACCACTGTGTCCTGATCCCAGGCAAATGCACTAACACACCAGGACATGAGTTTGGATCTACCAGAGGAGCTGGGAATTTAATACTGACGATAATATTGTAGGGAATAAAAGCAGGTATCAGTGTGGTGACAGGGATTGTCAGGAAAATACACAAGTCCTTCATGTGCCCTGTGAGTGCAGACTCTGACTGACACAGGTCTTCCCCCTTCCGGATCAGCATCTCTCACTGTTGTTAGAGGCAGAAGAGGGGAGTGGTCGTGATCGGGGACTGAATCATCAGGGGAACAGACAGGAGAATCTATTGGTGTGAACGGGACACCCGAATGGTACGTTGCCTCCTGGGTGCCAGGGTCAGGGATGCCTCGAATCGTGTCCGCAGCATTTTAGAGAGGGAGGGAAAAGAGCCAGATATTTTGGTAAATTTTGGGACAATGACATTGGAAGTAACAGCAAAGATGTCCTGAAAATAGAATTTGGAGAGCTTGGTAGAAAGCTCAGAAGCAGCACCCCCAGGGTTGTAATTTCTGGATTGCTGCCTGTGCCACGTGCTGGTGAGGGTAGAAACAGGATAATTTGACAGATAAACATGGCTGAGAAGATGGTGCTGTGGACAGGGATTCAGGTTCTTGGATCATTGGGATCTGTTCTGGTGGAGGAATGACCTGCTCAAAAGGGATGGGTCGCACCTCGACCCGAGGGAGAACAATATTCTCACAGAGAGTTTTGATAGAGCTCTTGGAGAGGGTCTGAACTAATTTGGTGGGGGCGAGTGATGCTCGGGAACTGGAGTGAAGCGATAGGACTGATTGTAAAAATGAAAATATAGCGTGCAGTCAGACTGTCATATAGGGCGGACAGATGAGGAGAGAAAATTGCAGCCAGCAGGGTGAGTATCAGTGTATTAGGGATGCAGAATTAAAAAGGGTAGCAGATATAGTACACAAAGTGTTATATCTCAATGCATGGAGTATGAGAAATAAGGTGGATGATCTTGTTGCTCGATTACCGATTGTCAGGTGTGATGTTGTGGCCATCACGGAATCGTGGCTGAAGGATGGTTGTAGTTGGGATCTGAATGTATCGGTGGTATAGGAAGGTCGGGTGAGGGGGTGGCGTGGCTCTGCTGGTAAATCAGCAGCGAGATGTGACAGAATTGGAAGATGTTGAATCCTTCTGGGTTGAGGTAAGGAACTGCAAAAGTAAAAATGACACTGACACCAGTCATATACAGGTCAGTGGGTTGAGGCCCACAGATTACAACTGGAAATAGAAAAGGCTGATGAAAAGGACAATGTTATGATAATCATGGGAGATTTCAACATGCAGGTCAATTGGGAAAATCAGGTTGGTAAAGGATCTCAAGAGAGTGAGTTTGTTGAATGCAATGTGATGGCTTTCTAGAGCAGTTTGTCGTTGAGCGTACTCGGGGAACAGCTCTACTGGATTGGGTGTTATGTATTGAACCAGAGGTGAGTAGTTAAAAGAAACCTTAGGAAGCAGTGCTCACAACATGACTGAGTTCAACTTGAAATCTGAGAAGGAGAAAGTAAAGCCTGACATTGTAGTATTTCAGAGGAGTAAAAGAAATTACAGTGGTCTGAGAGAGGAGTTGGCCAAAGCAAATTGGAAGGAGATGCTGGCAGGGATGAGAGCAGAGCAGAAATGGTATCAGATTCTTGGAAACTGAGGAAGGTGAAGGATAGGTGTATTCCAAAAATAAATAAATACTCAAATCGCAAAATAGTAAAACCGTGGCTGACAATGGAAAACAAGTTAATGTAAGGGCAAAAGAGAGGGCATACAACATAACAAAAAAGTAGTAGGAAGACGGAGGATTGGAAAGCTTTTAAATATCTACAGTGAGGAACTGAAAGAATGATTGGGATGAAAGAAATAAACATGAAATTGATTTGAATTGAATTGACTTTATTACTTACATCCTTCATATACATGAGGATTAAAAATCTTTACGTTACATCTCCGTCTAAATTGCAATGTGCAATTTATAGTAATTTATGATGAATAATATGTACAACAGGCTGGTTAATATAACATAGAAATACAGTTGTGTCCACATGATTTAATCAGTCTGATGGCCTGGTTGAAGAAGCTGTCCCGGAGCCTGTTGCTCCTGGCTGTTAATCTGTGGTTTAGAATAGCATTCAATCCAAGAGCAGGGATGTGATGCTGAGGCTTTATAAGGCACTGCTGAAGCCTCACCTTGAGTGTTGTGAACTTGATCTCCTCATCTAAGAAAAGATGTGTTGGCATTGCAGAAGGTTCATTTCATAAGGATGATTCCAGGAATGAAAGGGTGATCATACGAGGAACGTTTGATAGCTCTGTGTCTGTACTCGCTGGAATTTAGAAAGATGAGGGGGGTCTCATTGAAACCTTTCGAATGTTGAAAGGCCTAGACAGAGTAGATGTGGAAAGGATGTTTCCCATGGTGGTTGAGTTTAGGACAAGGGGGCACAGCCTCAAGATAGAGGGGGGTCTATTTAAAACAGATGCGGATAAATTTGTGCCTTGTTTGTATTTAAGGCAGAGCTTGATAGGTTCTAGATTGGACACAGCATCAAAGGTCACGGGGAGAAGACCACGGAGTGGGGCTGAGGAGGAAAAATAAGGACCAGCCATGATTGAATGGCGGAGCAGACTCGATAGGCAAATGGCCTAATTCTGCTCCTATGTCTTATGGTGATCAGACCACTACATTGAAGCATTGTGAGAATGAGCTCGGGCACACCAACAAGCATTGACATGGGTCAAGATTTCATCTCTGGAGAAGCACACACAGCATAACCGGCCTGGCAAAGCTCCCTCACACACGTACACAGGAAGGACTGGCAGATTGTAGTCAGAGCCTCAGCAATGTACGTTGTTATTTCCCTCAGTAAGCTGGAAACCAATCTCTTCAGAGACGGTCATTTATTCATTTAAACAACTCAATCACGTGTGACACATTGTCAACACACTCCAGACATGTGATGACACACTGTAACATACATATTCTTCAATGTGCACACTCTCCTTCAATGTGTATACACACCACACGGATATTTACCACAATCAACACACACACAGACACACACACACGCACGCACCCATGCGCGCGCACACACACACACACACACACACACACACACTATCAGAGTGCTACACACGGCGACAGAAATAGGCACAAATTCCCATTTAGGATTGAAATCTGCCGTCCTTACCCAGTCTGTCTGTTCTGTGTCACTGAGCTGCCCTCTGACGTGACGTCACATCAACACTTCACAGACAGACTCCGGGGTGAGATTCCTCAGGAGGATGATCTGGGAGGGTTTGACGGATGTTGAACTCACGGCCCACTTCATCAATTTGCAAGACTAAGGTGTCTTCTTGAGCATGGACCATTTGTGTGTGTTTGCCCCCCCCCCCATCCCTCTAACCATTTCCCATCTGTGTACCTGCCCAAATTTTTTTAAAATATTGCAGTTTTACCTATTTCTACAGCGTCTGAGCGCAAATTCCATTTACCAACCTCCCTCTCTATGACAATGTTACCCGATAGACCACTCAGAAAAATTTCCCATCTCACTTTCAATCTGAGGCCTCTGGTTCTGTACTCCCATTTCTTGGAAAAAGAAACGTTATTTAAGCTCCTTATGAATAATTTACCTTGATAAGGGGTCATACCTGAACATCCTACACTGCAGCTGAATAGCCCAAGCTTATCCACTCTCTGCTTTTAACCCAAGCCCCCAGTCCTGGTAACATCCTCCTGAAGCCTCCTGTCCAGTGTAATGACATCCTCCTCATATTCGGGAACCGGAAATGCAGACGATGCTCCAAGTGTGGTCTATCATCGACATCAAAAGCCTTGCTGAATTTCATGTGGACAGTGTGGAATAGGCTGATGAATATAGGACTGAAGGTGTTTTATTAGATTAGGACAAGAAGGGCGGCGTGGGAGCTAAATTCTGAAGGGAGGCAGTTTTTTTTTAAAAAAACTTCGCGTGCAAGAACGGCGAGACTGCGCAGGACAGCGCGGAGAGTTTAAAAAGATGACCACCCTATACAGCGGGCAGCGGAGTGGGTGGCTGCAGAGTGTAGGGCTTTGGCTCAACGGGCTTAGGCGGTAACGGGAAGAGGCGAGAGCGAGGAACCGACTCTTTTTCTCCCCTTGGCAAATCGGCCCAGACGGACGGGGGAACAGCAGGGCACATTAGCTAACGGTTTAAAAAGTTCGTGTGCTTGGCGAAGTAAGTGGGTGAGTAGACCTATCTTTCTTTGTTTCATTCCTGTAGCATTAGGTAGCATGTCTGCAGGGTCAGTGCTTTGTTCAGGGTGTCAGATGTGGGAATCCTGGGAGACCTCCAGCCTCCCTGATAGCCACATCTGCACCAGGTGAACCGAGATTCAGCTCCTCGGAGTCCGTGTTAGGGATCTGGAGCTGCAGCTTGATGACCTACTGCTTATTAGAGAAAACGAAGAGGTGATAGACAGGAGCTACAGCGAGGTAGTCATCCCTAGGCTACAGGGGTCAGAAAACTGGGTGACTGTCAGGAGAGGGAAGGGAAATGCCCGGATAGTGGAGAGCACCCCTGTGGCTGCCCCCCTCAGCAACAAGTATATCGTTTCGGATGCTGTTGAGGGGGATGACCTGACAGGGGACGGCCACGGTGACCGGGTCTCTGGCACTGAGCCTGGCGCTGTTGTGCAGGAGGGAAGGAGGGAGAAGAGGAATGCGGTAGTCATAGGGGATTCCATAGTCAGGGGAACGGACCGGAGATTCTGTGAGCCTGGTAGAGATACCCGCATGGTGTGCTGCCTCCCAGGTGCCAGGGTACGGGATGTCTCGAATCGGGTCCAGAATATCCTGAAGGGAGAGGGCGAGCAGCCAGCTGTCTTGGTACATGTTGGTACCAATGACATAGAGAGGAAATGGGAAGAGGTCCTGAAGAGTGATTTCCAGGAGTTAGGAATGAAGCTGAGAAGCAGGACCTCCAGGGTAGTAATCTCAGGATTGCTACCTGTGCCACGTGCTAGCGAGGGCAAGAATAGTATGATCAGGCAGATGAATGCGTGGCTGAGAGACTGGTGCAGGGGGCAGGGCTTCAGATTCTTGGATCATTGGGATCTCTTCAGGGGGAGGTATTACCTGTTCAAAAAGGACGGGTTACACCTGAACCATAGCGGGAATGTTTAATAGAGCTTTTAAGGAGGGTTTAAACTAATTTGGCAGGGGGATGGGAAACCGGAATGATAGAGTGGAGGAGGGGGAAAACAGAAATAAATTAATATAGTGAGCAGTAAAGATGTCAGGAAGGACAGGCAGGTGATGGGGCAAATTTGCAGCCAATGGGATGAGTTGCAGTTCAATCAAAACAAAAATTATCAAATACTGGACTTAAGGTGTTATACTTAAATACACACAGCATAAAGAATAAGGTGGATGATCTTGTCGTACAGCGACAGATTGGCAGGTATAATTTTGTGGCCATCACTGAGACGTGGCGAAAGGATGCATGTCTCTGAGAGCTGAACGTCCAAGGATACACGGTGTATCGGAAGGATAGGCAGGTAGGCAGATTGGGTGGCATGGCTTTATTGGTAAGAAATGATATTAAATCATTAGAACAAGGTGACATAGGATCGGAAGAATCTTTATGGGTTGAGCTAAGGTCTGAGATGCAACGGGACTTGGGAGTGCTCGTGCAGGATACCCTTAAAGTTTACCTCCAGGATAATTCGGTGGTGAAAAAGGTGGATGCAATGTTGGCATTCATGAGCAAGGATGTGATGTTGAGGCTCTATAAGGCAATGGTAAGACCTCACTTGGAATACTGTGTGCAGTTTTGGGCTCCTTATTTAAGAAAGGATGTTCTGACAGTGGAGAGGGTTCAGAGAAAATTGACTAGAATGATTCCGGGAATGAGAGGGTTAACATATGAGGAACATTTGACCGCTCTTGGACTGTACTCCGTGGAGTTTAGAAGAATGAGGGGGAACCTCACAGAAACATTTCGAATGTTAAAAGGCATGGACAGAGTGGATGTGGCAAACATGTTTCCCATGATGGGGGAGTCTAGTACGAGAGAGCATGACTTAAGGATTGAAGGGCAACCATTCATAACGGAGATGCAAAGAAATTTTTTTGCCAGAGGGTGGTGAATCTGTGAATTTCTTGCGGCAGTGGAGGCCAGGACATTGGGTTTATTTAAGGCAGAGATTGATCGGTATGTGAGTAGCCAGGGTATCAAAGGTCATGGTGAGAAGGTGGGGGAGGGGGAATAAATGGGAGAATGGATCAGCTCATGATAAAATGGCGGAGCAGATTCGAAGGGCCGAATGGCCGGCTTCTGCTGCTTTGTCTTATGGTCTTATTTGAATGCACCAGTATACAGAATAAGGATCTTGTAACACAGGTAGAGTTTGACAGGTACAAACTTAGGCAGGTATGACTTTGGTCGAAGGTATTAAACGCAGAGACAATTCTGTAAACAGGGGGAAAATTCAAAAATCAGAGGTGCAAAGGGACATGGGTGTCCTTGTGCAGGATTCCCTGAAGGTTGACTTGCAGTTTGTGTCAGTGGTAAGATTGGCAAACTCAATGTTTGCTTTCATTTCGAGAGGATTAGAATACAAGAGCAAGGATGTAATACTGAGGTTTTATAAGGCATCGGTCAGACCACATGGAGTATTGTGAGCAGTTTTGGGTCCCTTCTATCGGAAAACATGTGCTGGCATTGGAGGGGGTCCAAAAGATTCACAAGAATGATTCCGGGAATGAAAGAGTTCACATATGAGGATTGTTTGTTGGTTCTGGGCCTGTACTCATGGGAGTTTAGAAGAATGGCTGATTTATTATCCCTCTCAACCCTATTCTCCCGCCTCCTTCCCATAACTTTTGAGAATCTGACTAATCAAGAAGTTTCGTTATTAACTTCTGCTTTAAAAATCAAACAGAAGAAAATCTGCAGATGCTGGTATTCCAAGCTACACAGGTCCTGATGAAGGGTCACGCCAGATCTCTCTGACACCTGTCTGGAGAGAGTTGATGTTGGGAGGATGTGGGTGGGTCGGGAACGGTAAGCACAGCCTCCGACTATAGGGATGTCCATTTAGGACAGAGATGAGGAGGAATTCCTTTATCCACAGGATAGTGAATCGGCCACAGGCAGCTGTGGAGGCCAAATAATTGAGTATATTTAAAGCAGAGTAACACACACAAATTGTTAAAACAGCAGGCCGGGAAGTTTCTATGGAAAAGAGTAAACAGTCGACGGTTCAGACTGAAACAATTCATCAATACCAGTATTGCTTAAGGGTTCCTGCAAATTCATCCTCTGTCCTAATGAAGGGCTGCGGGGGATGGGGTTGTGGGAAAGGGGACAAAGTCATCCTCATCTCCCACCTTTGCCCCCTCTAGCTTCTCATTACGTCTACACGCACAGTTCACCCACAGGCTTTCCACCCCTCCCCCTCCTGGTTCAATCTGCCATTCATCTCTCCCCTACTGGTTCCCATTATCACCTCCTTTATTGTCTCAAACCATCACACTGCCCCACTTCACACTCACTAATGAAAGTGAACATTGTATGAAGGGCCTGTTCCTGTGCTGTACTGCTCTATGTTCTCTGTTCTCAGTTTCGAAGAATGAGAGGAGAACTCATGGAAAATCTTTCAGGGTTCAACAGGAGTGAGGGAGAATGTTTCCACTGTCTGAGGAGTCAAGGGCCAGGGGTCTCTCTGCTCTCCGTCCAGCGTAAAACCCTTGGGGAGACATTAATTGTCCACGCGCTTTCGTCGAGTCAAAGGTTTTTATCGGCTTTTCCCTCGGTCCCGGAGCCCCGCTGCCCGAGTCTCCCCCCGCTCCCCGGGGCCGCGCTGCTCGAGTCCCCCCCCCCGATCCCCGGGGCCGCGCTGCCCGAGTCTCCCCCCGATCCCCGGGGCCGCGCTGTCCGAGTCTCCCCCCCGATTTCCGGGGCCGCGCTGCCCGAGTCTCCCCCCGATCCCAGGGGCCGCGCTGCCCGAGTCTCCCCCCGATCCCCGGGGTCGCGCTGTCCGAGTCTCCCCCCGATCCCCGGGGACTCTCTAATTCTCTGCTTCTCCCCCCAGTCTCTGTCACCCTGGATGTGGAAACGGCGCATCCGGAGCTCGAGGTGTTTGAGGATCGGAAGAGTGTGAGATGGACCCGGACCTGGAGGAATCTCCCTGACACCGGGAAGAGATTCACAAACTGGGAATGTGTGCTGGGATCGGAGGGATTCACATCGGGGAGACATTACTGGGAGGTGGAGGTGACCGGGATTTGGTTCTGGTGTCTGGGAGTCGCCGCAGAGTCTGTGAAGAGGGAGAGAGGGGTCAGTCTGAGTCTGGAGACCGGATTCTGGGTCATCGGACGGTATGGTGACGTGTTACATCGGGATTGTGACGTGACCCGAGTTCTCCCCTCCCCCGAGTCCCGTCTCCCTGCCGGTCCCATCCCCGGGAGGGTGGGAGTTTATTTCAGTTACGAGTCCGGGACAGTTTCATTTTACAACGCGGAGACCAAGTCCCATCTCTACACCTTCACTGGGAATAAATTCACGGGGAAACTTTATCCTTTCTTCGCGACCTGGGATGAAAACCAGTGGCTGAGAATCTGCTCCTGTTCCGCTCCGGGTCTGTAAACGGGTCGGGTCCCGGGACCGGCGTCAGGAGTAAAGTCCCTGTAAATATAAATGTGCGGAGAGTGCAGCTAAATACGTGGCTAAGGAGATGGTGCAGGAGGGAGGGCTTCATGTTTCTGGACAATTGGCCTTTGTTCCCGGGAAGGTGGGGCCTGTTCCGACGGGATTGTTTGCCCCTAAACACCAACATTCTTGCGGGTAGATTTGCCAGTGCTGCTCGGGGTGGGGGGGGGGGGGTTAAACTAGATTTGCAGAGGGAGGGGAACCAGAGTGTTAGAGCAGATAGTGAGGTGGAGGAGGATAAAGGTCATGCGAGGACTGCATGTATAGACAGAAATCAAAGATTTGTACATTAGGCTATAAATTAATTTTCAGAGCTTTAGAAATTGTAGAAGATAAAGATTTCCAAAAAGATTTTGATGAAGAACATGACCAGAACATATGTGAAAAAGTGGCTACTTCAGTTTTATACCTATCGCAATAATTGTCTATGTCAGGAAATATTTTGGATTGTCTCTGCTTTGTTAAATAGTACCAGTGAACAATTTTAAATTGAATTAAACACTGATTGGCACATATCAAAGAAGAATTGACTATCTTCATTAACAAAGGTCATATTAAGTTCTCTCTCCCAAACTTGTTTAATCTTTAGTGATTAAGGGGATCTGTTTTTTTTTGCAGATTTATTTATTTTTATTATCATTTATTTTGTGATGGTCGATTGATGACTTTTGAATAGTTAAATAGCAAATATTCTCTCTCTCATACACACTTACTGCAATATCTTCAGGTTAGACATTTTTCACAAAAATAATTATCTAAGTTTCCATATATGCAAGAATCTGATTTGTTGGATACTATTGTGAATATGAATCCTTTAGTAAGAGAATTTGTAATTCTCATTGGTAGAATTTATAATTTATTTTTAATACATTAATACAAAAAGATAACCTCCCACCTAAGGTTTATACATGATAGAATTATTTGTTGTTTCAGACGTGATAGAGGGGGAGGGATGAAAGGGGGAGGAGTGGCATTACTAGTCAGGGAAAATATCACAGCTGTGCGTAGACAGGACAGCACGGAGGGCTTGTCTACAGAGGTCATATGGGTGGAGCTGAGGAACGGGAAAGGTGTGACACACACTAATAGGGGTGTATTACAGACCGCCCAATAGTCAGAGAGAATTGGAGGAGCAAATCTGTATAAGGATAGTAGACCGATGTAAGAAACAGGAAGTTTTAATAGTTGGGGATTTTAACTTTCCACATATTGACTGGGACTCCCAAACTGTAATAGGGCTAGATGGCTCGGAGTTTGTGAAATGTTTTCAGGAAAGTTTTCTAAATCAATATATTGAGGTACCTACGAGAGAGGATGCAATACTTGATCTCCTATTAGGAAACCAGACAGTCAGGTGACAGAAGTATGTGTAGGCGAACATTTTGGGTCCAGTGACCATAATGTCATCAGTTTCAAGTTAATTATGGATAAGGATAGGCCTGGTCCTCGAGTTGAGGTTCGAAATAGCAGAAGGGCTAATTTTGTGGAAATGAAAAATGATCTAGGAAGAGTGGATTGGGATTTTTTTTTCCTGACAAGGATGTGTTCAGTAAGTGAAAGGCCTTCAAAGGCGAAAATTTGAGAGTGCAGAGTTTGCATTTTCCTGCCAGGATTAAAGACAAAGGTAACAGGCATAGGGAACCTTGGTTTTCAAGGGATATTGGCGATCTGGTTAAGAAAAAGAGAGAAGTGTATAGCAGGTAGAGGCAACAAAGAGCAAATGAGTTACTTAAAGAGTATAGAAAACGTAAGAAAATACTAAAGAAGGAAATCAGGAAGGAAAAAAAGAAGACATGAGGTGGCTTTGGCAGATAATGTGAAGGAAAACCTGAAGGGTTTCTACAAGTATATTAAGAGTAAAAGGATAGTAAGGGACAAAATTGGTCCCCTAGAAGATCAGAGTGGTCGTCTGTGTGTGGAGCCTTACGAGATGAGGGAGATCTTAAACAGTTTTTTTGCATCATTATTTACTCAGGAAACTGGCATAGTGTATATGGAAGGAAGGGAAACAAGCAGTAGTGTTCATGGAATATTTGTAGATTAAAGAGGAGGAGGTGCTTGCTGCCTTACAGCGCATAAAGGTAGATAAATCCCCCGGGCCTGACTTGATATTTCCTCGGACCTTGAGAGAGACTAGTGTAGAAATTGCAGGGGCCCTGACAGAAATATTAAAAATGTCCTCAGCAGTGCCGGAGGATTGGAGGGTAGCTCTTGTTATTCCATTGTTTAAAAAATGCTCCAACAGTAAACCAGGTAATTACAGGCCAGTGAGCCTGACATTAGTAGTATGTAAATTATTGTAAGATGTTCAGAGAGATCGGATTTACAAGTATTTGGACAGCCGAGGGCTGATTAAGGATAGTTAGTATGGCTTTGTGCATGGTAGATCGTGTTTAGTGAATCTTGAAGAGTTTTTCGAGGAAGTTACCAACAAAGTAGATGAAGGAAAGGCTGTGGATGTTGTCTACATGAACATCTGGAAAGGTCCCACAGGGGAGGTTACTTCAGAAAGTTCAGACATGAGGTATCCATGGAGAGGTTGGAGAGATTGAAGGAGTGCAGAGATTTATTAGGATGTTGCCAGGTCTTCAGGAGTTGAGTTACAGGGAAAGATTGAACAGGTTAAGACTTTATTCGTTGAAGCGTAGAAGAATGAGGGGAGATTTGATAGAGGTTTACAAAATTATAAGGGATATAGACAGTAAATGCGAGTAGGTTATTTCCATTTAGATTAGGAACGATAAATATGAGAGGACATGGTTTTAGGGTGAAAGGGGAAAGCTTTAGGGGGAAAATTAGGAGGAACTTCTTCACTCAGAGAGTGGTGGGAGTGTGGAACGAGCTGCGTTCTAACGTGGTAAATGCGGGCTCATTCTTAAGTTTTAAGAATAAATTGGATAGGTACATGGATGGGAGAGGTCTGGAGGGTTACGGCCAGGATGCAGGTCAATGCGACGAGCGGGATAAAGTTTCCGCACAGACTAGAAGCGCCAAATGGCCTGCTTTCTGTGCTGTAGTGTTCTATGGTTCTATGGAGTAAAATAAACACAGGATGAGAATTGTCGATTGATTAATTTTAATTCGTTCACCGCATCCGTCAACCGAACAGTAACACCGGGGATTCAGCAGAAGCTGCGGGCGGCGGGTCCTGAGCGTCCCTGGGTCCTAAAGTTCAACCGTAATGAGACAGATGAAATGGGACAAGTGGGGGCGCTGCTGACCGGAAAAGACAGTGAAGATTGTTCATTAAGTTCATCTGCCATTTCTTTATCCCCCATTACTACTTCACCAGCATCATTTTCCAGTGGTCCAGTATCAACTCTCATCTCCCTTTCAATCTTCATGTAACTGAAAACTAAACTTCTGGTATCCTGATTTATATTATTGGCCAGTTTGCCCTCATATTTCGTCTTGACCATTCTTATGGCTTTTTTCGTTGCCTTTTGTTGGATTTTAAGAGCATCCCAATAATCCAACATCCCACTCACCTTTGCTACCCTATATGTCATTTCCTTAGGTTTAACACAATTATTACATGCCTTTTCCAGCTCAAACTGTGAATTGATTTAAAGTCAGTCCCATAATTTAATAGTTTTTATCTGAAAACTATCTACCCTCGCAAAGATTGTACTGAAGACTGCATTTCATTTTTCTTCAGCCTTGTACGCTTCAGATTGAAATAGTATGTGTTTCGACAGTTTCATAATGACAAAATGTACACGACACAGAATGAAGTATTCCAATTAGTTACAAGGCATAATTAAGCGTATTGTGGACATTTCTATGTCATGTCAATATCATTCCTTCCCTTGTTTTAAGCCCTTCTTCTATAAAGCCCCTAATTCTTAACACTACCAACCCTTTAGCTTCTAATTTGCTAAATGGAAGGTCTATATCCACAGCTTAACATTCAACAGCTTTTGGTGCTAAACAGTCAACATCATCATTTCCCTCAACAGTGTGATGTGCAGGGCCCATAATGTGCAGACATATAAATCACACTTTATATATGAAATACCATTTGACAAGTTTCCAACAGTCAATCTGACCTACTGCCAGAATGACCTGTTTAAGACTCATCAAAACCGAAATGTATTCTGAGCAAATTATAAGAACCAATTTCCTCCACCCACTGTAAGCCTATAAGGTTGGGAAAGAATTCTGCTTCCTATGCTGATAAATGGCTATAAGTCATTTCTGCAATTCAGGCACACAAGAACAGCCACACCAACATCCCCAGTTAACTTATCTTTTGATTCATCTTTAAAAATGGTTACTGTATGATAATAACTTTCATTAATATACTGATGAACCAACAGACTCTCAGGCAGAACCGTATCCGATCGTGTAACCTAAAATCAACTGAAGTCATTGGAAAAAAACAAGGTGGGGTTACAGAGAAAGCTACAGTGGGACATATTGTATCATCGAATACACCCATATTCCCAGCGTGATAAGAACCCAGCCACGCAAAACAAAAAACACTCTTATTGTGATGTCCCCAACCATCCTCCAGCACACCTTTAACAGGATGATCATTTCTTTACCCCCGCAAATTAATCCAGTATGTTGACATCAACTTGAACCTCTGTTACTTTGAGGGCAATTGTCCCATTGCAATCAGTAAAGCCAAAACAGGAGACAACATTACCGCACCAGAACACAATCTTAAAGTCTGTAATTGTATGAAATACAAACATTTTTAACTTGAAGATGAAGCTGATCCATAAACCACACAGACATAATCAAGAACAGATCAAATTAAACAAATATAATTGGTCAACAAAGATTTTCATGTTGCACTCAAGAATACCCACATAGATGTCTGAGGAGATTTAAAGCTCCTTTACATTTATCAATTATTTTACTGATAGGTGCTTCCATGTCAGCTTATTATCCATCCACATACTGAGAAATCTTACCACTGACAATTCCTCAGGACATTAATGACATAATTAAAAATCAAGTGCAAGTCTATTAATGTTGTTCGTAAACCACGTAATGTGTTTTAACGACTGAAAGCTTAAAATCCTCATCAATCTGCCAACTGTTTGACCTATTAATTGTAAATTGCAATTAATACCTCTAATCTATATAGCTACATCATCTGTATATTGTGATTTACCCAGGGTATCCCATTTTCCCATCTCAGAGAAAATATCATTAATCATAATATTAAATAATGAAGGGCTACAAATACTGCCTTGTGGGATCCCATTCTCCATCTCATAGAAACACAAACATAACATGCCGACCGGTACTTGGACAGCCCATCCAAAAAACACTCAGAAAAATTATCCAATGTCCCCCTCACTCCTAATTTAATCAAAAGTCCTTTCTTCCACATCATTTCCCTTTTCATTATCAGGAAATACTGCTATTCAACATCTTTATTTAATTGTGCTTTCCGAATATCATCTTCCAAACCTAAAACTGAATCTAATGTCATTTCACCCTTCCAAAATCCACTCTTATAAAACACTTTATCACCACACTTTCCAAAATATAACTCAAGCGCTTGATTACCATACATTCCATAAGTTTACATAAATGAGACATTCACGAGATAGGCCCTTAACGAGAAGGATCAAATGGGGATCTGTCAGGTTTTAGAATAGGCACTGCTATTTCCATTTTCCGTGAGGAAAGTAGATGCACAATCCAAACATTTAATATTTTCACAAAAGCGAATTAGAAACAATTTCAATTTCAAATATCACTCTTTCCTGGGAACACCTGACCTGCATTATTAATAGACTTCTTAAATTCATACAAAGAAATCTCTCCATCAGTGATACGATCATTGCTACAGCTGACTTCCAGCACATCAGGGTATTCACTAAAAAACATATCCCTACATTGTTTAACTTCTTCACTTAAATTATCCTGATTATGAATCTCAGCAAATGACCCAGCCAGTAACATAACCTTCCCTGCTTCAGTAACAATCATTTTGCCCGCATTAATCAACACTGGAATATTATGATCCCCACAAATCCCCCCATTTTCTAAATCATATCCCAAGCAATTCCAAGTTTGATATCCCTTCCAATATTATCTCCATATAACCTCCAGTAAATCACCTACTTCCTCACCACGGCCTTTGCCATTTTATTGTTAAGAATGTAACTCGGAGACTGATGCACCATCACATAAAAACTCACATTTCTCCCAATTTGCTTCCTGTGCTGTTATAAATCCAAATCCAAACTCATAAAGACAGAAAGGCTGACTGACGTTCACATAAACTAATCACCCTCTGAGTTCCCATTTGAGCGACAGGCACTACACCCCAATGACAACGGGGGTCAGTGTTAGGTCTGAGCTACGATAGGCTGGAGGAAATCGGCCCATGATCAGCCCCTCCTCTTCCGCTCCATCGCCATGGCGGAGATCAGCGAGTCGCTTATGTCGGTGTCTCCGGCCTCGGTGCCCACAAGGACGTGTGTGATTCCCCTTCGCGCCTCGGTGGGTCTGTTTCGGTGACGTTTGTGGTGGCTGACGAAACATGCTTTGATAGGGAGCGAGCGAGGACCAATGATTACAACTCCCAGAAGGCCCGACTGACGACATTGTGGTGTTGTTTCGGAGTAAGGTATAAAAGCAAAATGGAGGAAAATGTGATGTATTGCGTTTTCTGTACTGTGTCGTGCCTTCAGTAAAAAATTAAATTATTAGAGAGATTCCAGCGAGAAATAGAACATATAACAATACAGCATAGTACAGGCCCTTCGGCCCACAATGTTGTGCCGACCATTAAACTCTGCCTCCCTAAGTTTAAATTCCTCCATATACCTATCTAGTAGTCTCTTAAACTTCACTAGTGTATCTGCCTCCACCACTGACTCCGGCAGTGCATTTCACGCACCAACCACTCTCTGAGTATAAAATCTTCCTCTAATATCCCCCTTGAACTTCCCCCCCGTTACCGTAAAGCCATGTCCTCTTGTATTGAGCAGTGGTGCCTTGGGGAAGAGGCGCTGTCCACTCTATCTATTCCCCTTAATATCAACTATACCTCTATCATTTCTCCTCTCATCCTCCTTCTCTCCAGAGAGTAAAACCCTAGCTCCCTTAATCTCTGATCATAATCCATACTCTCTAAACCAGGCAGCATTCTGGTAAATCTCCTCTGTACCCTTTCCAATGCTTCCACATCCTTCCTATAGTGAGGTGACCAGAATGGACAGAGTACTCCGTGTGCCCCTACCGGAGTTTTATAAAGCTGCATCATTACATGGCGACTCTTAAACTCTATCCCTCGACTTATGAAAGCTAACAACCCATAAGCTTTCTTAACTACTCTGTCTACCTGTGAGGCAACTTTCAGGGATCTGTGGACATGTAGCCCCAGATCCCTCTGCTCCTCCACACTTTCAAGTATCCTGCCATTTACTTTGTACTCTGCCTTGGAGTTTGTCCTTCCAAAGTGTACGACCTCACACTTCTCCAGGTTGAATTCTATCTGCCACTTCTCAGCCCACTCCGGCATCCTATCAGTGTCTCTCTGCAATCTTTGACAATCCTCTGCACTATCCACAACACCACCAACCTCTGTGTCTTCTGCAATCTTGACAACCCATCCTACTACCCCCACATCCAGGTCGTTAATAAAAATCACGAAAAGTAGGGGTCCCAGAACTGATCCTTGTGGGACACCACTAGTCACAACCCTCCAATCCAAATGTACTCCCTCCACCACAACTATCTGCTTTCTGCAGGCAAGCCAATTCTGAATCCACCTGGTCAAACATCCCTGGTTCCCATGCATTCTGACTTTCTGAATAAGCCTACCGTGTGGAACCTTATCAAATGCATTACTAAAATACATGTAGATCACATCCACTGCACTACCCTCATCAATATGCCTGGTCACCTCTTGAAAGAACTCCATCAGGCTTGTTAGACACGATCTGCCCTTCAGAAAGCCATGCTGACTGTCACTGATCAGACCATGATTCTCTAAATGCCAATAAATCCTATGTGGATACTATAGAGAGTTTTAGATACTATAGATTTTCAAGGATGTTGCTCTAGGATTGGAGAGCATGCCTTATGGGAATAGATTGAGTGAACTTGGCCTTTCCTTCTTGGAGCAACGGAGGATGAGAGGTGACCTGATAGAGGTGTATAAGATGATGAGAGGCTTTGACCATGTGGATAGCCAGAGGCATTTTCACAGGCTTGAAGTGACTAACACGAGGGGACGTAGTTTTAAGCTGCTTGGAAGTCAGTACCGAGGGAATGTCAGGGGTAAGTTTCTTACACAGAGAGTGGTGGGTGCATGGAATGGGCTACTGGCAACGGTGGTGGAGGTGAATACAATAGGCTATTTTAAGAGATTCTTAGATAGGTACATGGAGCTTAGAAACATGCAGGGTTATACGATCAGGAAATCCTAGGCAGTCTCTAGAGTAGATTACATGGTCGGTACAACATTGTGGGCTGAAGAGCCTGTAATGTGATGTAGATTTCTGTGTTCTGTGTCAAAGACAGGCAGAGGGATTTGTTTAAATGGACAAAAGGACAGCATGGAAAGGTTGGGCCGAAGGGCCTGTGTTAGTGCTGTAAGGGAGGGGTTCTGTCCCAACCATCGACTCTATTCCCCTCAACAGATGCTGCCTGACTTGACAACGTTCTTGAAAAGTTACATTCAGTTCCGCTTAGCATTCTGTACAAAGGACGTTTTGTGCTGGAAGAGTGCAGAAGAGATTCATCATGATTGAGGGGACTTCTGTTCATAAGTCCATAAGCAATAGGAACAGAATTAGGCCATTCAGCCCATTGAGTCAGCCACCTTTCCATCATGGCTGATCCCAGATCGCACTCAATTCCAGATATCTGACCTCCCGCCATATCCTTTGATGCCCTGACTGATCAGGAAACGATCAACTGCCGCCTTGAATATACCCACATACTTCGCCTCTACCGCAGTCTGTGGCAGAGCATTCCACAGCTCCAATACTCTTTGGCTAATAAAAAATATATCCTGCTTACCTCTGTTTGAAAAAGTGGCCCCTCAGCTTTGTGGCTGTGCCCCACCATAGGAAATGCATTCATGGGGCGAGATTGGACTGTGTTGATCTACAGGGGGATCTTGGAATCCGAGTTCATAACTCCCAGATAGTGGTTCCATTGTCAGGCAGTTATGCTGCAGTTGTATAAATCTCTAGTTTAACCACATCTGGAGAATTGCATTCGAATACAGGAATAATGCGGAGGTTTTGGATGGTGAGTGGAAGAGGCTTCACAGGATGCTGCCTGGATAAAGTGAGACTGGACAATCTCGGGGAATTTTCTCCGGAGTGGCAGAGGCTGAGGGAGGTCTGGCAGACGTTTACAGGAATGTGAGAGGCACAGACAGAGTGGACAGTCTGGATTTTTTCTCTCAGAAGGAAATGTCCAATGCCAGTGGGCATGCACTTCAGGAGAAAGGGGGAACACATCCTCATTGGTCATTTTTTGCACTATTTAAGTATTTTGTAATTTAAGTGCAATTTTGTATCTTTTCTCTGCATAGCTGCTGTTGAACAAAAACAATTAGAAAAGACAATGATGTTAAAAACCTGACTCAGGATGTTTAAAGGAGATTTGCGTTTCAAGTTTTGTTTTTCATTCCCATAGTGGTGGGAGTCTGGAGTGAATGTCAGGGGTGGTGGTGGAGGCAGATGTGATAGAGGCTATTAGATACCACGTGAATGTGAGGAGAATGGAGGGATGTGTTCCTTGTGTAGGCAGAAGGGATTGGTTTAGTAAGGCATGAAGTGACCAGTTCAATTGGTTCAGAACAACACAGTGAGCAGAAGGGCCTGTTCAAGGACAAGTACAGCAAGCAGAGCAGGTAAACTGGATAAAGTGATCCCATTCAGAGAACAGACTGTGACGTCAGTGGATATATGTCGTCATCACAGTTCTCTCACCAAAGATACTTCACTGCTGGATAAAATGAAGTTTGTGATGTTTATAACCGATGTGGTGAATTGTACTGCTCACACATCTCATCCTACTGAGGAAATTAAAATTATTGTGAAAGCTGCAGAAAGGTATCTCGGTGTAACTGGTGTTATGTGGGAAGCTTTAAATGAAGTTTTGTTGGCTGGGGTATCTGTTTCCCAGTCTACTTGTGAACAAACATAACAGGATTAAAATATTGCAATGAAATGCGAGAACTCTGTTTTATAATGGTCAAGACTTTAAGAAGTTCATTTCTGATTTTCTGTTTCTTAGGATGTTATATCTGTTCAGGAAACCTGCACATTTTAAGTTTTTATTCCTGTGCAGGATTATATTGTTGTTAGGCTTGACAGGTTACTTGGTAGAGGGGTGGTGTTGCCAGTTTTATAAGGAAAGGGGCAGGGTTGATGCACCGACACAACGTATTGGATTCGGCCCGGTACATCTCGGGTGGATCCTCCCAAACATCGAGTTCATCGGCATGAAACGCTGTCATAGAAAAGCCACATCCATCATCAGAGATGCTCACCACCCAGGCCAGACTCCCTTCTCGCTGCTGCAATCAGGTAGAAGGTACAAGAGCCTCAGGACTCGCACTAGGTTCAGGAACAGTTACTAAACCTCAGCCACCAGGCTCTTGAACAATACCGGAGAAAAACACTCGCTTGCTCATCCATTGAGATGCTCCCGCAACCAATTATCGCACTGGGCCTGTCTCAGAATTAGAGAAATGAGAGGTGGTCTGACTGGGACAGACTCATTCTCATAGGGTATTTACAGGGTAGGGGCAGGAATGATCGCTCCCCTGGCTGGGGAGTCTCACAGACTCAAAATCCTAAGGTCCCCACCCAGAGTGCAGCGAATCTTTGAAAATTTCTCCACAAGGTTTCTAAATTCAAAGTGCAAATTTGGCTGCTCCGCGATGCTGGGAACATTGCAGGAAAGTGGTGCTGATCGGGCATGTTCTGAGTGAGGGCCAAAGCAGCGCAAGTGGCCGAATCGCCACCCCTGCTGCAGTTTCTTGTTTTGTAAAACACGTGTTGACCTTTGCGTCCTGTTCTCCCTTGGCCTTCAGCCTGTCGGATTGCTCCAGAGAGCTCCAGAGATCTATCAGCAGCCGCTGCGTTTATTTCATGTCTCGTTATTTATCGCTATCTCTGCATATTTGCTTTTGCACAGTTTGTTGTCTTCTGCGCTCTGGCTGATCTTTCACTGATCCTGGTATAGTTACTGTTTGTAGATTTTCTGTGTATATACGCAGGAAAATAAATCTCGGTGGTCAATTTGCGACTTATCTGTACTCTGATAATAAAATTAACTTTGAAATTTTGAGTCTTGGGAAACTCCTTTGATTCTGATAACAAACTGTGACTGACATCTCCAGCTCCCCTGATTACTGCAGATTTTCTCTTGTCTGCGACAGTCACTGTCCAGTCTCCTTCTGATTCGAGTCCTGCAGTCCCGGCGGCAAAAGCCGTGAATCCCTTCTCCGCCGTTCCGGGTTAATCACGTCCTTCCAGAGGTGACCAACCAGAGGTGCGCACGGTCCTCCAGCTGTGGTCTCACCAACATGGAGCAGTACGGGCCCTTCTGCTCACTGTGTTGTTCCGAACCAATTGAACTGGTCATTCAATGCCTTACTAAACCAAACCCTCCTGCCTGCACAAGGTCCACATCCCTCCATTCGCCTCACACTCACGTGGTATCTAATAACCTCTATCGCGTCTGCTGCCTCCACCACCTCCCCCGGCATTCATTCCAGGCACCCAGTGTGAAAAGAAAACTTGCATCGCACATCTCCTTTAAACATTCCGAGTCAGGTTAAATGTTATCCTATTACTCGGTGGTTTGCAGTCGATTATTAAGTAGGTGGTTTCGGGGTTCCTGAAGGCACATGATAAAATAGGCCGTAGTCGGCATGGTTTTGTCAGTGGAAAATCTTGCCTGAAATTTTTTGGAATTCTTTGAAGAAATAACAATCAGTGTAGACGAAAGAGAAACAGAGGATGTTGTCTGCTTGGATTCTCAAAAGGCCTTTGACAAGGTTCCACACATGACGCTGCAAAACAAATTAAGAGCACATGGTATTACACAAAAGCTGCTGGTATGTAGAAAACATTGGCTGTTTGGCGGGTTACGAAGCGTAGGAATAACGGGAACCTTTTCTGGTTGGCTGCCAGTAACTAGTGGTGTTCCACAGCGGGCTGTGTTGGGACCTCTTCTTTTACATTATATGTCAATGGCCTGGATGGCAGAATTGAGCGATTTGTGGCCAGGTTTGCGGATGATACAAAGATAGGTGAAAGCGCAGATAGATTTGAAGAAGCAGAGAGGCTACAGAAGGTGTTATGCATATTAGAAGAAAGGGCAGAATGTAACAGACGGAACATATTGTCAGGAAGTGTATGGTCATGTACTTTGGTAGAATAAATAAAAGGTAGACTATTTATTAGGTGATAGATTTTTTTTATAAATGAGGCGCAAAGGGTCTTGGGAGACTTTGTGTAGGATTACATGAAGGCTCATTTGCAGGTTGAGGCGGTAATGAGGAAGGTAAGTGCAGTGTTGGCATTCACATCGAGAAGACTAGAATATAAAAGCAAGGAGGGAATGTTGAGAATTTATAAACAACTGGCGAGGCCTCACTTGGAGTATTGTGAGCAGTTTTGTGCCCCTTATCTTAGGAAGAATGGGCTGACGTTGGAGAGGGCTCACAGGATGTTCACATGAATGGTTCCTGGATAGATCCCCTTGTCGTATTAAGAGCCAATGTGGATCTTCATTTGGTTTTATCACGTGTAGAATCATCTGCTCTTATGTTGGTCAATGTGACAAAAGCTCAATTTATGACCCAATCTGTGACCTGCCTAGCAATTATGGACCTGTATTCCCAGATTTCTCCATTCTCCCATACTCCTCAATTGCCTACCATTCACTGTGTATGTCCTTCTCTGCTTGGTCTTCCCAAAGTGCAACACCTCTCACTAATCTGCATTAAATTCCATCTGTCATTTTTAGAAATTCTTTCCAGCTGCTTAATTCATGCTGAAAGTTTTGATCACCTACTTCGCTACTTGCTCACGCTCTGAATTTAGGTGTCATCTGCAAAACCAGTTTACCAGAATACTATTGATATTCAGAAGTTTCTATATCCTGTCCCTTAAAACGTCTTCCAATAAGTTACCCACGACTGATGTCAGACGCAACTGTCTCTAATTTCCAGGCTTATAATTCGAACTTTCCTTGATCAACGGAAGCTAATCTCCAGCACCTCACCCATGGCTGAGGACATTTTAAATCCCTCTGCCAAGGTCCCTGCAATTTCCGCATTAGCCACCGACATGAACCGGGGAGGTCACCCTATCTGGACCTGGCCATTCATCCACCATAATTTGTCGCAAGTCGGCAAATACTCCTTTCCCCATAATCCGTATATGGTCCATGACCTCAGTGCTGTTCTGCCCCATTTCCTTTGTCCATGTGTCTGTTACTGAAGCACCTACAGATACAAAAAACATTTAAAATATCTTCCCCGTCTCTTGGAAGACTGTTCTGATTGCCAATGGATACTTGTCACTTGCAATCCTCGTCCTCTCCGTATATCTCCAGAGACCCTTGGGATTCTCCTTCAGCTTGTCTGCTCGAGAAAACTCATGCCTCCTTTGATTCCTGCTTAATTCCCTGTGAAGTAGTTCATGTTTTCTTATGCTTCCCGAGTGACTCATTTCATATGAGCTGTCTATGCCTCTTTCGTCGTCTTAATCAGACTCTCAGTATGTCTCTAAAATCAAGATCCCTGAAGCCTTGGCCTTTATTCCAACAGGAACATATAAACTCTGCACTGCTGAATGTTTTCAACTTAGAAAGCATTGTAACCCAATCTACACCGGCCTGAACTCTGCTGATGACATCGAAATTGTAGTGTTTCCAAACTACAGTCAGATTCCGAGGACCAGTTATATCAATCTTCACAATTATCTTGAAACTGATAGAATTATGATCACTAGATACAGAGTTTTCCCGGGCACACATTTCTGTCACTTGTAAACTACGACCTCCAGCATCTCATCCACTCACTGAGGAACACTACTTCCTCGATCCGAGGTGTATCTCACCCTGGCGTGTGAGATTCAACAATCCTTTCCGGAGTCTCATTCTCGCCAACAGAACCCACAGTCTGTCCCCCTAACTGGTGAATCCCCGCTTAGTACTGCTGAAAGGATGTGTAACCATTTGTAATGATTTGGAAACGTATGGCCTAATTAGGGACAAAAAATAGAATTAGAATCATAGAGAAGTACAGCAAAGAATCAGGCCATTTGTAACGTGCAGGCCACGCTGAACCATTAAATAGTCCTCTCTACCCCTACCATTTTTGTACCTATCCACACTTCGCTTAAACCTTGTAATCGAGCTCACAATGACCCGCTGCTGGCAACTATTTCAACTATTGAGCGAAGAGGGTACCTGCCATGTTCCGCTTAGGCTTTTCACCTTTCACCATTAGCCCATGACTTTTGGTTGTAGTCCCACACAACGTCAGCAGAAAAATCTTGCCGATCTATACCCCCTTAATTCTGTAAAACTCTATCAAATTTACTCTCAATCTTGCACTTTGCAAGGATAAAGTTTTAAGCCATTCAGTCTTTAACTCAGATAATCCAGACCTGGCAACATCTTTGTAAATTTCCCCTGTGCTCTTTCAACCTTATTTACAGCTTTCCTGTAGCTCAGTGACGATAACTGAACACAGATCTCGTAGCAAGGCCTCATCAGTATCTCACACGTTACATCCCATCTCCTATAATCGATACATTGATTTATGAAGGCCAATGTTCCAAACAATCTGTATACTTTTGAAGCCACTTTGAATGAATTATAGACCTGTATTGCCAGATCCGTTTGATCTTCTACGCTCCTCAGTGCCCTTCCGTTCACTTGGTAAGACCGACCTTGTTTGGTTCTATGGAAGAGCAACACCTCCCTCTTGTCTGCACTGAATTCGATCTGTTATTTTTCAGCCCGTTTTTCCAGCTGGATCAGATCATGCTGAAAAAAAAACATGAAAACCTTCTTCACTGTCCACTACACCCCCAATCCTGGTGGCATTCAGAAACTTGCTGATGTACTGTATCATATTATCATCCAGATCGTTGATATCGATGGTAAACAACAACGGACCCAGCGCCGATCGCTGCGGCACTCCACTGGTCACAGGCCTTTATTCAGAGAGGAGAAAATCTAATACCACACTCTGGCTTCTCACACAAAGCAAATGTGGCAGCGTCGGCGCATCTGAGGGTATGACCAATCTCAGGTTGTTTCATTTATAGATACCTTAATAATGAATACACTTCAGAGTTTGAACTTTGTTCTTGCTGTCTTTTAGGGTGGGGTAGCTATTTGTGAAGTGTTTGAAATCATTCTTGCTCTGGGATAATCTAATGGGCATGTGGAGAGTGTCAGCGGGTTTGGGGTGCGCACGGATTCGGCAGTGCACATAGATTTGGAGGTGCACACTGATATGTGGGTGCACACGGATTCGGCAGTGCACATAGATTTGGAGGTGCACACTGATATGTGGGTGCACACGGATTCGGCAGTGCACATAGATTTGGAGGTGCTCACTGATATGTGGGTGCACACGGATTTGGCGTGTCTGCGGAATTGGTACTTTGACAAAACCCAAGATTGTTTCATTTCTGAAAACCAATGATAAATGCACCTTCAACTTTCTTCGCTATCAGTTTAAGGTGGAGGCCGCTATTTACTGAACAGTTTGACATGATTATTGCTCTGAGATAATATTCCATGTCTGCGGGGTGTTACTGGGCTGAGGAGTGCGCTCAGATTTGGGGATAAGCGCAGATTCAGGGGTGTGTCAGCAAATATGGGGAATTAGGGGCTGTAGGTCGATTCGGGGTGTGACGAATCTCAAGGTTGTTTCATTCAAAGTTACTTTACTGATAAATACAGTTTGAATTCTGAACTTTGTTCTTGCTGTTTTTGTCAGGTGGAGGCAGGTATTTTGTAAACGGTTTGAAATTGTACTTGCTCTGGGGTAATCTAATGTGCAGATGGGGTGTCAGCGTGTTGGGGCTGCACACTGATTTAGGGGTGCAGACCGATTTTGTGCACACAGGTTTAGGGGTGTCCTTAAACAGGGGCTGCACACTGTTTTGCGGGTGTCGGTGGATTTCACTGTGCACAGTGATGTGTGGTGTGCACTGGGATTTAGGGGTGCATATGGATTTTGGGATGCACACAGATCCAGATGAATATAAAGTAATAATGCACTCCCCACCAGTGGTGTTACCTGTGGGGCACCTGAGACCACTAACCCAGGTCGCTTCAAACAGTCTTTCTGGTCTTTTGGAGTCGTTCTGCTGTCTACAAACCCCTATAACGGTGTGAGTGAAAACAAATAAAACTGTTTGGAATGACTGTGTCTAGAATCCTTATTCTTATGAGTTATAGACCAGCAGTGCAAGTTAAAAGAAAGGATTGTTTTGATTAGCCAAGCTACCCATTGTTTCACTGTGCGGTGTGTAAACGGTGGACTCCCAAGAGTTGCGGAACGGGAGGGAAAAGGACGTGAAACACTGGGGAAACTAGACCATGGACAGAACGAGGGGGAGTGGCTAACCGGGCAAAGGGTCAAGGTTAGCGGAGAATGAGCATTACCAACCTGTTCAGTCACAGTCTGTTTCGTTGCTGTACTGTGTCTGTGACTGACGCAAACATGACAGGAACAACAGAGAAATGGGCCGAAGAGTTTGTTTCGATGCCATAGTGTCCGTGACTGACTCGAATGTAGGAGATGCGGCAGGACAATGGGCCGAAATGCCTCTCCCTGTGCTATAGTTTCTACTGATAATGGGATAGAATGGGTATCTTGATGGGCTGAAGTGTCTCTGCCAGTGTTACAGTGCCTGTGGACAATGGGATAAAACGAATAGCGAGATAGGCTGAAAGAGTGTTTCTGCGCTGTCGTGTCTGTGATTCACTGTAATGGGACAGAATCTACAGGATGATCGGCCGAGTGGCCTTTCCTTCTCTCTCTCTCTCTCTCTCTCTCTCTCTCTCTCTCTCTCTCTCTCTCTCTCTCTCCACAGCTGTTAAAAATATTCCTTATCACACATACACTCTGATAAGGGACACTGTGCAGCTTCTCATGCAACAAACACTTCTTTGTTCATACTTTATTCTCACAGCACGACTTGTCAGGCTGCCAATAACTCAGTTAGGCTTTAACCCTTTTCATCCTGCATATAATTTCCCAGCGTTAGAGTCAGTCACAAACACGACAGCACAAGACTACCCTTCGGCCCGTCACCCTGTTGTTCCTCTCACGCAAGAGACAGTCAAGGAAACCGCAGTGCAGAAACAAACGCTTCGACCCATCAGCGTGTCGTTCCTGTCCCGTGAGAGTGAGCAATGGTGTTACATTTATAGATACTTTATCAACAAATACACTTCGAAGCTTGAACTTTGTTCTTGATACTTTTTTATGGTGCGGTAGGTATTTGGGAAATGTTTGAAATGATTCTTGCTCTGGTATAATCTAATGTGCACTTGGAAGGTGTCAGTGGGTTTGGGGTGCGCACGGATTCTGGAATGTACACAGATTTCGGGGATGCGCATAGTTAATTGGGTGCTCACAGATTTGGGGTCGTGATGAAAATGAACGCTTTTCATTTTTCATACCTTAACAACAAATGCACTTTGAACTTTGTTCTTGATGTTTGTTTAAGTTGAAGGCATTCTTGCTGTGGGAGAATCTAATGTGTAAGTGGGGTGTCAGTGGGTTTAGGAGTGCGCACAGGTTTGGGGAAGTCTACAGACGTAGGGGTGTGGCAGCGAATGTGGGGGTTTGGGGGGTGCAGGTCGGTTTGAGATGTGATGAATCTCAGGGTTGTTTCAGTCATAGGTACCTTATTGATAAATACATTTTGAACTTTGAACTTTGTTCTTGCTACATTTGTAAGGTTGAGCTAGCTATTTTGTGAACTGTTTGATACTGTTCTTGCTCTGGATAATCTGATTTTCAGGTGGGGGTGTCAGCGGGGTTGGGCTGCACACGGATTTCAGGGAGCAGATAGATTTATGTTTACACGCAGATTTAGGGATGTCGGTGGATTTGACGGTGCAGACTGATTTGTGGGATGCATTGGGATTTGGAGCTGCATTTGGGATTTTGTGATGGGCACAGATCTAGGGATGTGTTGGCTAATATGGGGATATACACTGATATGGGGATGTGTTTAAATTTATGGGTGTATTATCGAATAAGCGCGTACACTCGAATTTGATTGTCCAGACAGATATGGTGTGTGGGTAGATTTGTGGGTGTGTCTGTAGATTTGGGTGAGTGGGTAGATTTGGGAATGTGTCTGTACATTTGGGGTACACACGGATTGGGGTGTGATGAATCTCACGGCACTTTTCTAATAAATACAGTTTGAATTTTGAACTTTGGTTTTGCTATTCTGTAAGGTGGAGGCAGCTAATTTGTGAACTGTTTGAAATGGCTTTTGCTCTGGGAAAAGCTAAAATGTATTTGGGGGTGTCACACCTCGCTATCAGGTGTGTACACGACGAGGGTCACCAGTTGAAAATCAAACCGATATCAGTCCGCACCAGCACGTTAGTGCAAGGGGTTTTATTTAATGCAAGATGGAAAAGTAAAAAAGTTGCCAAAAGATTGTACTGAAGAAAAGTATTTACAAAGAAACGAATGAAAACATATTCTTATGTAGAAAAAAATACAAATATACAGTGGCTTGCATCACAACAAAAACTTTGTTTTTTATCTTTCCCATATAACCATTCTCTAGGCTCCAAAGGTGGTCACAGCCGAAGGGTGGTAGTGGAGACGAGTTCGCACTGCTAAACAAATGCTCTTCATGGCGCGCGTTTCAAACAGCTTCTGACAACCAGATCCGACTCCTGGCCTTCACCTGGCGGAGCTGTTCTCACTGACAGGAGAAGAGGCAAAGGAGGGCCACTGGCGCCTTGAAACCAATTGCTCCGGGCAGATGGGGCTCGTTAACCACGGATGGTTGCTCATCTGGGAGAGGGGAAACTCCGATTTCAAACCTCCGCTTCCACTAGCGGTGTTACCTGTGCAAGGTGTGGGTCACCTGACCCCACTAACCCAGTTATTATTTCAGGACACCCCAGATGGTCCCTCGTGTCTTTCGAGCCATTCTGCTGTCTACAAACCGCTGTAACAGTGTGACTGAAAATAAATGAAACCATTAGAAATGACAGTGTCTGGAATCATATTTTTATCATTTATAGACCAGTAGAGCAGATTAACTGAAGGCCTGTGTCTCTCATGTCTCTGCTGCGTTGTTTATACCGGGTCATGTCGCCTTCGGACAAGTCTCGGCGTTCTCAGCCGATTCAGCCTGAGAAGTATCGGAGGACAGTGTTGAAGTCACTTCCTGATGATTCTGGCCATTTGGGGTTTGAAAAGACCAATCGATTGCTCAGAGATTGGTTCTACCGGCCGCTAATGGAGCTGGAGGGCGAAGAATACAGCAAGTCGTGCATTCGATCCATAAGACGGAAGAGACTGTCTACGCGGGCAGCTCCCTTGTCACATTTGCAGAGTGCAGGGCCTCTGGACCTGGTGTGTATGGATTTCCTGTTGATAGACCCCGATGCAGCAACGCGGCCAATGTATTAGTCATCACGGACCACTACACCAGATATGCGCAGGCTTTCCCTACCAAGGATCAGAGGGCGTCCACGGTGGCCAAAGTTTTATGGGAGCGGTATTCATTTATTACGGACTCCTCAGTCTGATACATAGTGATCTGATTGGGATTTTGAGAGTAGGCCTATAAGCAAACTTGGAGAAGCCGAGGACTACTCCTCATCACCAGCAGGATGATCCCCAGCATGAAAGGTTTAATCTGTTTTGACACTGGCCAGGAACCTTGGAAATCAGCAAAAAGAGCCCGTGGAGTCAACATATTTGGCATCTGGTCCACTGCTACTAGTGTACAAGTAAAGAAGCTACCTGGGAGTCGCCATATTATCTGCTGTTGGGCGTGAGGCGAGGCTGCCCGTCGACCTCTTTTTTGGAACTGGCCAGGAAGACCTACTGCCGAAGGCTTATCTGAAGTCTAATGTGAGGAGGGAGCTGAAAAAAGTTTGATTACTTAGCTGAGGTCGCAGCTGCCAAGCAGAATCAAGGACATAGGCGGACGTATCATCCAAAGGTTAGGTTCTCCCAGCTCAGGCCGGGAGACCGAGTCTTCATAAGGAATTTGGGGCTACCTGGGAAGCATAATTAGGCTGACCACTGGGCGGCTACGCCCGATGTAGAGGATTGTCTTCCAGGTGAAACAAGAGTTTGGGAACGGGCCTACCAAGATTTTCCATCGGAACCACCTTGTCTGGGACAAGAGCTGCGTGTTGACTCAGCGCCCGATATGGAGCCGACACCTTTTAAGAGGATTGTGCAGAGAATCGGAGGAGCAACAACAGGAAAGATTAGACCGTACTCCGCCCCTGAATGGGATATGGACTCGGCGGATGAGGAAATGGGGGTGTGCTATAGGCTGTCTTTTGTTACCTCCCCACTAATTGAGGGAGAGATTCCCAACCCTTCTCACGCTGAGCCAGGTGAAATCGGGGGAACTATCTGTGGAGAGGCTGGGTTTCATGAAGGGGGTGATGAGGGGCTCATTCACGTGACAGAGGGATCCGAGTTGTGGGGGGGCTCGAGTGATAGACGGGGGAGTCCTCTCCAGATAGGCCAGCGGTATCCCACGGAGTGCCCAAACCTGAAGGAGTAGATGACGGGGTAAGGAGTTCTCAAAGTATCAGGGATCCCAGATGGGCTGGCATATGTAGCTCCGGGGAACAGGGCACTACGTCTTTCCCCCTTGTGAGGAAAGTCAGTACTCTGTAGAAAATGGACTGGAGTTTCTGACATCACGAAATTCTTTTGAACAGAGTGTGAATAATGCCGGATGAAAAATTACTCCAAAGTCATGGGGACATGATCATTGTGGAGGGTGGAGAGTGTAATGCCCTGGTTCAGATGGTTCATATTTATTTCTCTGGGATGCTGGTCTGTTCTGTCTACGCTGCTTGTTTGGGTGACTGTGGAAGATAAGAGATAGGAGAGTTGTATCCCATCCGGTTAGGATGGCTAGGTCTAGGGGAGGTTTCTCCGGTGAGGTTGGGCTTGGGACTTGATTGAGGAAGAAGAGTGAAGACGCCGAAGAGAGGAGGCTGTAGGAGTCGACCCGGAGTGGGGCCGTGATTGGACGAAGCCCAGAGGGATCGAAGGAGGATCCCGAAGGGGAAACTGTGAGCTCCAGCTTGTGCGTATTAGACCGCTTCAATAAACCGGACACGTTTGTTGTTCTTTTCTTTACTAACCCTTTAATCAAATTAAAAGCTGGATCTTATTATTTCTGTGAGGAGTACTGTCCGTTATTTCGTGGCACTTATAGTGGCATGCAAAAGTCTGGGCACACGGTGAAAATCTCTGTTACTGTGAACAGTTAAGCGAGTAAATGAGGACCTGATTTCTAAAACGCATAAAGTGAAATATGACACATTTCTTTAATATTTTAAGCAAGATTACTTTTTTATTTCCATCCTTTACATTTTCAAAATAACAAAACTGGAAAAGATCCCGAAGCAACAATTTGGGCAGTCTGCATGTTCAGTACTTAGTAACACCCCCTTTGGCAAGTGTGATGTTTGCTTCCAGAATTTGCTGGCATTTCATTGAATTCTGTCTTCCCTCTGCCAGTGAAATGTTCCCTGTGCCACTGGCTGCAACCCAAGCCCAGACATGATCAATCTACCCCCGTGCTTAACAGTTCTTTTCATGTTTTTTCTCCAAACACAACTTTGCTCATTGCGGCCAAAAAGTTCTATTTTAACTTCATCAGTCCACAGGACTTAGTTTCAAAATGCATCAGGCTTGTTTAGATGTTCCTTTACAAGCGTCTGACACTGAATTTTGTGGTGAGGACGTAGGAAAAGTTTTCTTCTGATGACTCTTCCATGAAGGTCATATTTGTGCAGGTGTCACTCCACAGTAGAACAGTGAGCCACCACTCCAGAGTCTGCTAAATCTTCCTGAAGGTCTTTTCCAGTCAAACGGGGGTTTTGATTTTCCTTACTAACAATCCTATGAGCAGCTCTTTCGGAAAGTTTTCTTGGTCTTCCTGACCTCAACTTGACATCCACCGTTCCCGTCATCTGCCATTTCGTAATTACATTAGCACCTGAGGAAACGGCCACATGAAAACGCATTGCTATCTTCTTATAGCCTTCTCCTGCTTTGTGGGCATCATTTATTTAATTTTTCAGAGTGATGGGCAGCTGCGTAGAGGAGCCTAAGGCTGCTGATTGTTGGGACAAGGTTTGAGGAGTCAGAGTATTTATAAATCTTTGAAATTTGCATCACCTGGCCTATCTTAAAGATGACTGTGAACATGCCATAGCCATAACAAGCTAATTAAGGTCTGAGAACTTGGTGAAAGTTATCTGGGAGTTCAAGTCTCTTGGGGTGGCTAAACTTTCCTTTTCTTCACTCTAAAACTGTACAAAGCAAAAATATTACACTCATAACAATAAGTGTGAAGCGGTTCATTTCGGTAGGTCAAATATGATGGCAGAATATAATATTAATGGTAAGACTCTTGGCCGTATGGATGATCAGAGGGATCTTGGGTTCCGAGTCCATAGGACACTCAAAGCAGCTGCCCAGGTTGACTGTGGTTAATAAGGCATGTGGTGTATTGGCCCTCATCAATCGGGGAATTGAATTACGAGCCCAGAGGTAACGTAGCAGCTATATATGCCCCTGGTCAGTACTTGGAGTACTGTGCTCAGTTCTGGTCGCCTCACTACAGGAAGGATGTGGAAGCCATAGAAAGGGTGCGGCGGAGATTTACAAGAATGTTTCCTGGATTGGGGAGCATGCCTTATGAGAATAGGTTGAGTGAAATCGGCCTTTTCCCTTTGGTAAAGGAGGATGAGAGGTGACCTGATGGAGGTGTATAAAATGATGAGAGGCAGTGATCGTGTGGATAGTCAGAAGCTGTTTCCTTGGGCTGCAATGGTTTCCACAAGAGGACACAGGTTTAAGGTGCTGGGGAGTAGGTACAGAGGAGAAGTCAGGGGTAAGTTGTTTATTCAGAGAGTGGTGAGTACGTGGAATGGGCTGCCGGCAACGGTGGTGGAGGCGAATACGATAGGTCTTTTAAGAGACGTTTAGATAGGCACATGGTGCGGAGTAAAATAGAGGGCTGTAGGTAAACCTAGTAATTTCTAAGGTAGCGATATGTTCGGCACAAATTTGTGGGCCGAAGGGCCTGTATTGTGCTATAGGTTTTCTATTTTTCTAATCTCGCTTCAGATGCAGAGTTCTCCCTAGCACACACTCCCGTCACCCCTGAACTATGACCCCTAACTTCTCACCCTCTCCCTGAAGAATACTACTTCCGCAATTGGAGATGTCCCTGACCATGGCTCGTGTGATTCAACAGACTTTTCCGAAGTCTCATTCTCGTCAACAGAACCCACAGTCTGTGCCCCTAACCAGTGAATCCCCGGTCAGTCCTGTTAAAAGGATTCGTAACGATTTGGTAAAGTATGGCCTAATTAGGAACAATAAATAGAACTATAGATTCATAGAAAAGTAAAGCAAAGAAACTGTCATGTTCCCCTTCAGCTCTCGGCCTTTCACCATTAACCCATGGCTTCTGGTTACAGTCCCACCCAACCTCAGAGGAAGAATCTTGCTTCCATTTACCCCGACTATACACCCCACAATTTTGTGCACCTCTATCAAGTTTGCTCTGACTCTTCCACGTTGCAAGCATGAAAGTCCTGTGCTCTTCAGGTCTTGGGATGAGCCACAGGAGCAGTCAGACAGGTATATCTAGTTCACCACAGGTATAACTCAGGTAATGCAGACCTGGCAACATTCTTGTAAATTCTCCCTGCACCCGTTCAAACTCATTTACAACTTTCCTGTAGGTAGGTGACCACAACTGCGTACAATACTCCTACCGAGGCCTCACCAATACCTTATACATTACATCCCATGTCCTGCACTCGATAGTTTGATTTATCAGGCCAATCTCCTGAATACCTGCGAAGCTTTTCAATGAATTATAGGCCTGTATTCCCAGATCCTTTGATCTTCCACAGCGTTCAGTGTCCTTCCGCTCACGTTGTAAGACCTATCCTGTTTGGGTCTGTGAAAGCGCAACACCTCTCTGTTGTCTGCATTAAATTCCGTCTGCTATTCTTCATCCCATTTTCCAGCTGGTTCAGATCCTGCTGAAAACAATGAAATCTTTCTTCACTGTTTACTACACCCCCAAACTTGTTGGCTTCTGCAAATTTGCTGATCCGGTTTATCACGTGATAACCAGATCGTTGACATAGATGACAAACAACAACGGACCCAACACCGATTCCAGCACATCACCGGTCACAGGTCTTCAGTCAGAGAGGCAACAATCTACAACCACCATCTGGCTTCCTGCACAAAGCCGATTTGGGAGTGTCAGTGGATTTATGACTGTGACTAATCGCAAGTTTGTTTCATTTATAGATACTTTAACAACACATAAAGCATCCAATAAAACTTTGAAAACTTTGCAGTTTGAACTTTGTTCTTGATATATGTAAGGTGGGGCAGCTATTTGTGAACTGTTTGAAATGAGTCTTGTTTGGGATAATCTAATGTGGAGGATGTCAGCGGGCTTTGGGTGCGACAGATTTGGGAGTGCACATAGAGCTGCGGGTACACACTGATATGTGGCTGCACACAGGTTTGGTGTGGAGGTAGCACTGTGACGAAACCCAAGATATTTTAAAAATAAATGCACTTTGAACTTTGTTCTTGCTACTAGTTTAAGGTGGAGGCAGCTACTTACTGAACAGTTTGAAATGACTCTAGCTCTGGGATAATCCTCTGCGGGGTGTCACTGGGTTCAGGACTGCGCACAGGTTTAGGGATGAGCGCAGATTTAGGGGTGTTTCGGCGAATGTGGGGTTTTAAGGGTTGTGGGTCAATTGGAGGCATGATGAATCTCAACCCTGTTTTATTCATAGGTACTTTACTAACAAATATAATTTAAATTCTGAAATTTCATCTTGCTATTTGTCTAAGGTGGAGGCAGCTAATTTATGAACTGTTTGAAACCGTTATTTATTTGGGATGATCTAATGTGTGCGTGGTGGTGTCACCGGGTTTGGACTGCGCACGGTTTTGGGGGTGCCAGTGGATTTGGCAGTGCACACTGTTTTATGGAGTGCATTGGGATTTGGGGATGCACATGGATTTTAGGGTGTGTACGTATCTAGGAATGTGTCGGTCAGTATTTGGGAGGACACAGATATGTTGAGTGCGTAAATTTAAGGGTGTGTTGTCCATATGCGGGTACACGCATGTCTTTGATTCACTGTGATAGAAACATGGAATACCTACAGCACAATACAGGCCCAACGGCCCACAAAATTGTGCCGAACGTGTCCCTACCTTAGAAATTACAAGGCTTACCGATAGCCTTATATTTTACTAAGCTACATGTACCTATCCAAAAACCTCTTAAAAGACCCTTTCGTTTCGGCCTCCTCCAGCGTTACCGGCAGCCGATTCCACGCACTCACCACTCTCTGAGTTAAAAACTGCACTCTGACATCTCCTCTGTACCTACTCCCCAGCACCTTAAACCTGTGTCCTCCTGTGGCAACTATTTCAGCTCTGAGAAAAACCCTCTGACTATCCACACGATCGATACCTCTCAGCATCTTGTACACCTCTATCAGGGCACCTCTCATCCTCCGTCACTCCAAGGAGAAAGGGCCGAGTTCACTCAACCTATTCACATAAGGCATGCTCCCCAATCCAGGCAACATCCGTGTAAATCTTCTCTGCACCCTTTCTATGGCTTCCACATCCTTCCTGTAGTGAGGCGAGCAGAACTGAGCACAGTACTCCAAGTGGGGTCTGTCCAGGGTCCTATAAAGCTTCAAAATTACCTCTGGGCTCCTAAATTCAATTCCACGATTGATGAAGGCCAATACATGTATGCCTCCTTAACCATAGAGTCAACATGCACAGCTGCTTTGAGCGTCTTATGGACTCACACACCAAGATCCCTCTGATCCTCCACACTGCCAGGAGACTTACCATTAATACTATATTCTGCCATCATATTTGACCTGCTAAAATCAACCACTTCACACTTATCTGGGTTGAACTCCATCTGCCAGTTCTCAGCCCAGTTTTGCATTCCATCAATGTCCCGCTGTAACCTCTGGCAGCCCTCCACACTATCCAGAACACCTCCAACCTTTGTGCCATCAGTAAACTATCCCATTCCTCCACGTCCTCATCCAGGTCATTTATAAAAATCACAAAGAGTAAAGCTCCCGGAATAGATCCCTGAGGCACACCGCTGGTGACCGACCTCCATGCAGAATATGATCCGTCTGCAACTACATTTTGCCTTCTGTGGGCAAGCAAGTTCTGGATCCAAAAAACAATGTCCCCTTGGATCCCATGCCTCATTACTTTCTCAGTAAGCCTTGCATGGGGTACCTTATCAAATGCCCTGCTGAAATCCATATGCCCTACATCTCCTGCTCTTGCTACATCCATGTGTTTAGTCACATCCTCAAAAAATTCAATCAGACTCATGAGGCACCAGCCTTGACAAAGCCATGCTGACTACACATCGTCATATTATACCTCTCCATCAACTTACCAACCACTGAAGTAAGACTCACTAGTCTATAATTTGCTGGGCTATTAACTCCCTTTCTTTAATAAGGGAAAACATCCGAACCTTCCAATCCTGCGGAACCTCTCCCGTCCCCATTGATGATGCAAAGATCATCGCCTGAGGGTCAGCAATCACCACCCTCTCTTCCCACGGTGACCTGGGGTACATTTCGTCCGGTCTCGGCGACTTATCTAATTTGATGCTTTCCAAAAGCTTTAGCACATCCTCTTTCATAATGTCGACATGCTCTAGCTTACCAGGCTGCTGCAAGCCATCACGACAATCACTAATATCCTTTTCCATAGTGAATACTGAAGTAAAATATTCATTAAGTACCTCTGCTATTTCCTTTAGTTCCAAACATACTTTCCCACTGTCACCCTTGTTATTTTACACATAACGTCTCATCCTCTTGCTCTTCACATACTTGTAGAATGCCTTGGGGTTTTTCTTTATTCTGCCCGCCAAGGCTTCTCATGGCCCCTTCTGGCTCTCCTGGTTTCCTTCTTAAGTTCCTTCCTAGTAGCCTTATAATCTTCTAGCTCTCTAACATTACCTATCTCCCTGAATCTTTGGTAAGCTTTCTTTTCTTCTTGACTAAATTTATTACAGACTTTGTACACCACGGTTCCTGTACGCTGTGTCATTGGAACGTACCTACACAAATATTCCCTGAATATTTGCCACGTTTCTTCCGTACTTTTCCCTGAAAACATCTGTTTCCAATTTAAGCCTCCAATTTCCTGCTTGATAGCCTCATAATTCCACTTACTCCTTTTAAGCGCTTGTCTAACTTGTCTGTTCCTATCTCGCTCCGATGTTATTGTAAAGGAGATAGAATTATGATCACTATCTCCAAAATGCTATCCCACTGAGAGATCTGACACCTGACCAGGTTCATTTCCCAATATCAAATCAAGTTGAGTCTCTCCGCCTGTAGGCTTATCTAGATACCGCGTCAAGAATCCTTCCTGAACACACCTAACAAACTCCACCCCATCTAAAGCGCTTGCTCTAGGGAAATGCCAATTGATATTTGGGAAATTAAAATTTCCCATCAGGACAACTCTGTTATTATTACACCTTTCCGGGATCTGTTTCCCTACCTGCTCCTCGATATCCCTGTTACTATTAGGCGGCCAGTAAGAAAACACCCAGTAAGGTCATTTATCCCTTCCTGTTCCTAACCTCCACCCACAGAGAGTCCGTAGACAATCCCTCCATGATGTCCACCTTTCTGCAGCTGTGACACTATCTCTGATCTACAGTGCCATGCACCCATCTCTTTTGCCTCCCTCCTAATCCTTTCTGAAACATCTAAAACCCGACACTTGAAGTAACCCGTCTTGTCCCTGAGCCATCCAATTCTTTGTAATGTTCACCACATCATATCTCCAAGTACTGATCCATGCTCTAAGCTCATCCGCTTTCCTCACAACACTTCTTGCATTAAAAGAGACACTTATCAATCCTTCGGTCTGAGCGTATCCGTTCTCTATCACCTGCCTATCCTCCTTCTCTCACTGTCTACATACTTTCTCTATTTGTGATCTAACCTCCTCTACCCCAGTCTCTTCAGTTCGGTTCCCTCCCCACACCAATTCTAGTTTAAACTCTCCCCAGTAGCTTTAGCAAACTTCCCTGCAAAGATATTGTTCCCCTTGGGATTCAAATGCAACCCGTGATTAGACAGGATCTGAAGGAAGATGGCCCGAAGAGCCTTTTTCTATGGTGACGTGTCCGTGAATGACCTTAACGGGCCAGGACCGGAAGTAGGCCTGGCGTTCTGTTTCTGTGCTGTCGTGTCTGTGAATTACATGAACCGGACAGGAACGATAGATTGAATGGCCAAAGCGTCTATTTATGTGCTGTAGTGTCTGTGATTGAATCTGATGTGGCGGCAGCAGTAGGATGATGGGCCGAATCGACACTTCCTGTGCTGTCTTGTCTGTGAAGGACACTAACGGGATAGAACGGCAGGATGCTGGGCCGAAATCTCTGGCTCTCTGCTGTGCTGCCTGTCAGTGATTCTAACCATACGAAACGACCGACGGGTTTATTTTCAAAGCTGTGGAGTCGGTCTCTGATTCAGAGAGGACAGGAACAGCAGTTTAATGGGCCAAAGGGTCTGTTTCTGTGGTCTAATGTCTGTGACTAACCAGACAGAACCAGCATGATAATGGGCTGAAGGGTCTGTTTTTGCGATGTCTTTTCTGTAATTGTTAATTGAGTGTAACAAGATAGCAAGGACAGGATGATGGGCCGAGAAGTCCTTTCCGAGGTCTTGTGTCTGTGACTGACTAACGGGACAGGATTGTCAGGATGATGGGCTAAAGCGTCTATCTCTGTGGTGTTATGTCTGCAGTTGACCGTAACAAGAGAGCCACTGCGGGATGATTGGCTGTACGTCTGTTTCTGCGGCGCCTTGTCTGTAATTGAGTGTAACAAGATGACAACGACAGGATGATGGGCCGATTGGTCTTTCCCTGTGGTCTGTTGTCTGTGACTGATTCTGAAAGGACAGGATCAGCAGGATAATGTGCTATCTGGTGTTGTGTCTGTAATTCACTCTCACAGCCGGGATCAGCAGGATAATGAGTTTAATGTCTATGTGGTGTTGTGTCTAATTGACTCTCACAGCCAGTAACAGCAGGATAATGGGCCTAACGGTCTATGTGGTGTTGTGTCTGTAATTCACTCTCACAGCCAATAACAGCAGGATAATGGGCCTAACGGTCTATGTTGTGTCGTGTTCGTAATTGACTCTCACAGCCAATAGCAGCAGGATAATGGGCCTAACGGTCTATGTGATGTCGTGTCTGTAATTGACTCTCACAGCCCGGAAAAGCAGGATGATGGACTGAAGGATCTATGTCTGTGGCTGACTCTAACGGGATAGTAATAGTAGGATGATGGACCGGGTGGACTGTCTCTGTTGTGTCCGGTCTGTGCCTTAATTTCACTTGACAGGAACGACAGGGTTGACGGGCCATGCGCTATGGATATTTGACTGTCCGTCGTGGGGGAGAAACGATGGGGTGACGGGCCGAATGAACTGTTTACGTACTGTAACGTACTTACCCCAACGCAATTTTAGGATCAGAAATAAATGGGTTAGAGTACACTGGGGTATGGCTACAGATACGGAGAGGGGCATCGGAGAAGGAGTGGGTAAAGAAGACGGGGTGCGCTGCAGGAGAGCGAGGGGTAACAGAGACAGTGAGAGGGAACTCGAAGAAACCCAAGTTGGACTGGACAAAATTGCATGGAATGCATTCAGGGACGCAGTTGATTCTCTTTCATGGCAACTATCGAACAGCAAACTACATGCAGCTGGTTGACAACAAGCAGACAAAACACTGAAGCGCAACCTGCCACTCAAGACTAATTTTCTGCATTTCCGTTTAGACTCTCTGCAGATCTTTTCACAGTCAGTGATGGGCACGGTGAAAGGATTCACCAGGACATTGCCGTCGTGGACAAACGGCATCAGGGCAACTGGAAGCATCAACGTTGGCTGGGTATGGTTGGGCACTTTAGTGAGGAGCCTCTGACACTGAGTGCAATCGAAAATCATCAACAAATTTAACAAGTTCAGTTGACCTATTGAAAAACTTTAGAACCGTTATGCAATTAAACGCATTATGCTTTCAAAACAGTTAATTTCCTGTTTGTACAAAATCCTTCGTGATACAAGTGCACTGAAGTTATTTTTGTTTTTAGCTTCAATCACTCTAACGTTTTAAAAAAATTATATTTCTGAGAAAGCAACACTTTCAAAAAAATGCTGTCCGGTCTAATAAATGTACTTCAAGCTTTGACCAGCTAAACTTCAAGAATCTTCTCCAATAATTTTCTCACTACTGCAATGCCATTCGCTGGACTATCATTTCCAACGTTATCCCTACCCACTTTGCTGAACAAAGGAATAACATTTGCCTCCCTTCAATCATCTGCTTCTACTCCTGTGGCCAGCGAGAATATGAAGATCATCGCCAAAGGCGAAGCAATCCCGATTCCCGAAGCAACCTGGGTATATCCGAAATGGCCCTTGGGACTTACCTGACCTAACGTTTTTCAAAGTTTCCAACACATCCTCTTTCTTAAACACTAAGTGCACGGCAGATGCTGTGGTCAAATCAACACGTACAAAACCTGGATGAACTCGGCAGGTCCGGCAGCATCCGCTGAAAGGAGCAGACAACGTTTCGGGCCGAGGCCCTTCGACAGGACTGAAGAAGGAGGGGGCGGTGTCCCTATAAAGAAGGCGGGGGGGGGGGGAATGTGCCAGATGAAAAACCAATCAGAGGAAAGATCAAGGGGAGGAGGGGAAGCAGGGAAAGGATAGGCAGGAGAGGTGAAAAAGGAAAATAAGGGGAAAGTACTATGGGTAGTAGAAGAAGGCAGAATCATGAGAGAGGTGATAGGCAGCTGGAAGAGGAGACAGAGTGAAAGTGGGATGGGGGAAGGGAGAGGGAGGGAATTAACGTAAGTTGGAGAATTCGATGTTCAAACCAATTCCCCTCTGATAAAATATGAAATCACCTCTTTGATCGGAAACATAATTCAAACGTTGGATTACCATATATTCCACAATTTTACATAAATGAGACGTTAATGATATTGGCCTATAACAAGGAGAATCAGACGGGGAGCTCCAGGTTTTAGAATGGGCACTACTAAAACCATTTTCCATGAGGAAAGTGGATGGCCAAACCTCCAAATACGATTTAGAAAGTTAATATTTCCGCAAAAGAAAATCATATACATTCCTGTTGAATCAAGAATTTCTACTACAAGTTTCTCATATATTTTATTCCCATTCACAACTCTATACCCTGCACCTTTCCTTATAAAACTGGCAACTGTCAAGGCAAACGACAATATAATGACACACAGGAATAAAAACTTGAAATGTGCATGTTTCTGAGGAGGGCTAAGGGACCGGTGACCCCTTTTTCCATCCAAGGGGGTCAGTGTGGACATGGTGGAGGATTACAAATAACTGGGAATACGAGTTGACAATAAACTGGACTGGTCAAAAAACACTGAGGATGTCTACAAGAAGGGGCAGAGCCGCCTCTATTTCCTGATGTGACTGAGGTCCATTACAATCTGCCGGATGATGCTGAGGATGTTCTATGAGTCTGTGGTGGCCAGTGCTATCATGTTTGCTGTTGTGTGCTGGGGCAGCAGGCTGAGGGTAGCAGACACCCACAGAATCAACAAACTCATTCGTAAGGCCAGTGATGTTGTGGGGGTGGAACTGGACTCTCTGACGGTGGTGTCTGAAAAGAGGATGCTGTCCAAGTTGCATGCCATCTTGGACAATGTCTCCCATCCACTCCATAATGTACTGGTTAGGCACAGGAGTACATTCAGCCAGAGACTCATTCCACCGAGATGTAACACAGAGCGGCAGAGGAAGTCATTCCTGCCTGTGGCCATCAAACTTTACAACTCCTCCCTCGGAGTGTCAGCCACCCTGAGCCAATAGGCTGGTCCTGGACTTATTTTGACTTGGCATGATTAACTCATTATTATTTAATTATTTATTATTTTATATTGCTATATTTCTTCATTATTCTTGGTGCGGCTGTAATGAAACCCAATTTCCCTCGGGATCAATAAAACATATCTGTCTGTCTGTCTGTCTGTCATGTACAGGTATAACATCGGAAGAATCTGAAAAATCAGAAATAAATTTCTTAAAGTCATGACTATTATAAATCAGAGTTCTCGCATTTCATTGTAATATTTAAATCCTATTATGTATGTTCACAAGTAGACTGGGATACAGATACCCCACTCAACAAAACTTCATTTAAAGCTTCCGACAAAACACCAGTTACACCAAGATACCTTTCTGCAGCTTTCACAATAATTTTAATTTCCTCAGTAGGATGAGATGTGTGATCAGTACAATTCACCACATCGGTTATAAACATCACAAACTTCATTTTATCCAGCAGTGAAGTATCTTTGGTGAGAGATGCCGGCATATATCTACTGACGTCACAGTCTGTTCTCGGAGTGGGATCACTTTGTCCAGTTTACCTGCTCTGCTTGTTGTACTTGTCCTTGAACAGGCCCTTCTGCTCACTGTGTTGTTCTGAACCAATTGAACTGGTCACTTCATGCCTTACTAAACCAATCCCTTCTGCCTACACAAGGAACACATCCCTCCATTCTCCTCACATTCACGTGGTATCTAATAGCCTCTTTCACATCTGCCTCCACCACCACCCGATATTCACTCCAGACACCCACCACTATGGGAATGAAAAACAAAACTTGAAACGCAAATCTCATTTACCATTCTGATTCAGGTCTTTAACGTCATTGTCCTTTCTAATTGCTTTCTTTGCAAAAGCAGCTGTGCAGGGAAAAGATGCAAAATAACACTAAATTGCAAAATACATAAATAGTGCAAAAAGGACCAATGAGGATGTGTTCCCCCTTTCTCCTGAAGTGCATGCCCACTGGCATTGGACATTTCCTCCTTAGAGAAACAATCCCGGCTGTCCACTCTGTCTGTGCCTCTCACATTCCTGTAAACGTCTGTCAGATCTCCCTCAGCCTCTGCCACGCCAGGGAAAATTACCCGCGATTTTATCCAAGCAGCATCCTGCGAAGCCTCTTCTAATCACAATCCAAAACCGCCGTATTATTCCTAAATGAGAATACAATTCTCCAAGTTTCCTGGTCGGTCAGCGCATCAGAGGATATGGTGAGAGATCAGGTGTATGGAATTGAGTGCGACCTGGGATATGACATGACAGGAAGGCAGCAGACTCGATGGGCTGAATGGCCCAGTTCTGCTCCTATGACTTATGGTCTATGGACACATGCGCCCTCAATCATGATGAATCTTCTCTGCAGTCTTCCAGCACAAAACACCATTTCTGTGCAGAATGCTAAACGGAACTGAATACAAATTTTCAATAATGTCAAGTCAGGCAGCATCTGTTGAGGGGAATAGAGTCGATGTTTGGAACAGAACCCCACCCTTACGGTACTGACACAGGCCTTTCGGCCCAAACTTTCCATGCTGTCTTGTTCATTTAAACTAATCCCTCTGCCTGCCTTTGACACAGAACATAGAAATCTACAGCACATTACAGGCCCCTCGACCCATAATGTTGTGCCGACCATGTAACCTACTCCAGAAACTGCCAATGGTTTTCATTTAATATCGAACTCAAACAGTGAACAGGCACAACACAGCCTCAGCCATGAATTTAAAGGACAGGTCTTGCAGAAGTTTGAGCTTCATACCGGAGTCCACGGAGCAAGCAGGGTGTCAGAAAGGGAGGAATGTGGGAGTGTTGTATGTCTGAGCCCAGCTGTGTGTGTTTGTGTATCAGAATCAGGTTTAATATCACCCGTACATGTGGTGAAATTTGTTGTTGTTTTGTGACGGCAGTACATTGCAATAAGGAAGTATGTATAAAATTAAATTTAAATAGAGGGGGAAAATATTGAGGAAGTGTTCATGGGTTCATTGTCCATTCAGAAATCTGACGCTGGAGGGGAAGAAGCTGCTCCTGAACCGGTAAGTGTGTCTTCAGAGTTCTGTATATCCTCATTGATGGTAGCAATGAGACGAAGGCATGTTCTGGGTGATGGGGGCCCTTAATGATGGATGTCACCTTCTTGTGGCATCATCTTTTCAATGCATCCTGGATGCTGTGGAGTCCAGTGCCCATGAAGGAACAGGCTGAGGTTACAACTTTCTGCAGCATTTTCCGATCCTGTGCAGTGGCCTCTCCACACCAGGCAGTGATGCAACCAGTTAGAATGCTCTCCACAGTACGTTTGTAGAAATTTGCAAATGTCTTTAGTGACAGACCGATTCCCCTCATTCTCCGAATGAAATATAGCTGATGTTGTGCCTTCATTGTTGGGCCCAGGATAGTTCCTCAGAGATGTTGACAAGCAGGAAATGAAAACTGCTCACCGTTTTCAATTCTGATCCCACGATGAGGACTGGTGTGTGTTCCCTCGACTTCCCCTTCCTGAATCCACAATCAATTCCTTTGTCTTAATGATGTTGAGTGCAAGGTTGTTGCTGCGACACCACTCAACTTGCTTATATATGGCACTCCTGTACTCCTCTTCGTTACCATCTGAAATTCCCCAACAATAGTTGTGTCGTCGGCAAGTTTATAAATGAGCCACACAGACGTGGGTGTAGAGAGAGTAGAGCAATGGGCTGAGCACGCATCGTTGAGGTGTGCCAGTGCTGATTGTCAGCAAGGAGGAGATGTTATTTCTGATCCACACAGACTGGGGTCTCCTGGTGAGGATCCAGTTGCAGAAGGAAGTACAGAGGCCCAGGGTTTGGAGCTTGTTGATAACAATTGAGGGTCTGATTGGGTTGAACGCTGAGCTGTAATCAACAGCCTGACTTGTGTATTGCTATTGTCCAGGTGATCTAAGGCTGAGTGGAGAGACAGTGAGATTGCATCTGCTGTAGATATATTGTGGTGATCGGCAAATTGCAGTGGTTCCAGGTCCATGCACAGAGAGAAGTTGATTCTAGCCATGACCAACCGCTCAAAGCACTTCATCACAGTAGATGTGAGCGCCACTGGGGAATAGTCATTGCGGCAGTTCACCCTGCTCTTTTTGGGTTCTGCTATGATTGTCACTATTTTGAGTGAGTGTGTGTGTGTGTGTGTGTGTGTGTGTGTGTGTGTGTGTGTGTGTGTGTGTGTGTGTGTGTGTGTGTGTGTGTGTGTGTGTGTGTGTGTGTGTGTGTGTGTGTGTGTGTGTGTGTGTGTGTGTGAGAGAGTGTGAGTCTGTGTCTATGTCTCAGGACGGGCTGCGGCCGGCAACTGGAGATGTCCGTCACAGTTTGATCTCAGAATCAAAGGAAGTTCCCCGAATCTCAAAAATAAGTGACCAAATTGACCACATTCCTGCGAATATACACAGAAAATCTATAGAATAGTTACCCTACCAGTATCAGTGAAAGATCAGCCAGTGTTCAGAAGACAACAAACTGTGCAAATGCAAATATGGAGAGATAGCAATAAATAACGGGACATGAAATAACCGCAGCGGCTGCTGATGGATCTCTGGAGCTCTCACCGCTTCCCTGTACAATCCGACTGGCTGAAGGTCAAGGGAGAACAGGGCGCAAATGTCAACACGTATTTTACAAAACATGAATCTGCAGCAGGGGTAGCGATTCGGCCCCTTGCGCAGCTCTGCCCCGCAGTCAGAACATGCCCGTTCTTTAACCTCAGCGCCACTTTCATGCAACGTTCCCAGCCTTTCAGAGCCTCTAAATTTTCTCTTTGACATAGAAACAGCATGGAGAGAATCCCAAAGATTCGCTACACTCTGGGTGGGGACCTCAAAATTTGAGTCGGTGCGTCTCCCCAGCCAGGGGAGACATCATTCTTGCCCCTACACTGTAAATACCCTGTGAGAATGAGTCTGTCCTAGTCAGACCACCTCTTGTTTCTCTAATTCTGAGACAGGCCCAGTGCCATAATTGGTTGCAGAGGCATCTCAATGGATGGGCAAGCGAGTGTATTTCTACTGCACTGTTCAAGAGCCTGGTGGCTGAGGTGTATTAACTGTTCCTGAACCTTGTGCGAGTCCTGGGGCTCTTGTACCTTCTACCTGATTGCAGCAGCGAGAAAAGAGCCTGGCCTGGGTGGTGAGCATCTCTGATGATGGACACTGCCTTGCTGCGACAGCGTTTCATGTCGATGTGCTCAGTGTTTGGGAGGGATCCACCGGGGATGTACCGGGCCGAATCCAACACCTTGTGTCAGTATCCAACGACTTTGTTCATCGCGATCCCTGTGAACCTTTCAGACCAGCAGCTTTTGTTTTGCAATTCAAATCGTTATTATTATTTATTCTTATTTTACAAAGCAGCACAGCATATTATAGAGCAGGTATAGTACAGCATATTTACACAGCCACACCGCAGGTAAAGGCTACACAGGCAGAAAGGGAAGGGGTGGCCACTAGACAGCGTAGCAGTAGGCAGGTAGTGCAGAGTCCTCTGAGGTCATCTCCCTCCTAAACAGATATACTGTTGGGGGAGATGTCTCATCAGGGGAAGGCAGTAGCAGCCGAGTTCATTGCACCATGGGTGGCTCTGCGGCACAGGAGGGAAGGAAAAGGAGTGGGAGAGCTATAGTGATAGGGGATTCGATTGTAAGGGGAATAGATAGGCGTTTCTGTGGCCGCAAACGAGACTCTAGGATGGTATGTTGCCTCCCTGGTGCAAGGGTCAAGGACGTCTCTGAGCGGCTGCAGGAAATTCTGGAATGGGAGGGTGAACGGCCAGTGGTCGTGGTGCACATAAGTACCAACGATATAGGTAAAAAACGGGATGAGGTCCTACAAGGTGAATTTAGGGAGTTAGGAGAAAAACTAAAAAGTAGGACCACAAAGGTAATAATCTCTGGATTGCTACCAGTGCCACGTGCTAGTCAGAGTAGAAATAGGAGGATACTTCAGATGAATACGTGGCTTGAAAAATGGTGCAAGGGTGAGGGATTCAAATTTCTGGGGCATTGGAACCAGTTCTGGGGGAGGTGGGACCGGTATAAACAGGACGGTCTGCACCTGGGCTGGACTGGAAACATTGTCCTAGGGGGAGCGTTTGCTACTGCTGTTCAGGAGGCTTTAAACTAACGTGGCAGGGGGATGGGAACAAGTGCAGAGAGACAGAGGGGTGTAAAATGAGGCTAGAAGCAAAAATGCCAGGAGCATTCGTTTCAAGGTGGATGAATTGAATGTGCAGATAGTTATTAATGGATATGATATAGTTGGGATCACAGAGACATGGCTCCAGGGTGACAAAGGATGGGAGCTCAACATCCAGGGATATTCAATATTCAGGAGAGATAGACAGGAAAGAAAAGAAGGTGGGGTAGCATTGCTGGTTAGAGAGGAGATTAACGTAATAGACAGGAAGGATATTAGCCTGGAGGATGTGGAATCGATATGGGTAGAGCTGCATAACACTAAGAGACAGAAAACGCTGGTGGGAGTTAGGTCACCTAACAGTAGTAGTGAGGTTGGGGATGGCATTAAACAGGAAATTAGAAATGCGTGCAATAAAGGAACAGTAGTTATAATGGTGACTTCAATCTACATATAGATTAGGTGAACCAAATTGGTAACGGTGCTGAGGAAGAGGATTTCTTGGAATGTATGCGGGCAAGTTTTCTGAACCAACATGTCGAGGAACCAACTTGAGAGCAGGCTATTCAAGATTGGGTATTGAGCAATGAGGAAGGGTTAGTGAGCAATCTTGTCGTGCGAGGCCCCTTGGGTAAGAGTGACCATAGTATGGTGGAATTTTCATGAAGATGGAGAGTGACATAGTTAATTCAGAAACAGAGGTTCTGAACTTAAAGAAGAGTAACTTTGAAGGTCTGAGACGTGAATTAGCTAAGTTAGACTGGCAAATGATACTTAAAGGGTTGACGGTGGATATACAATGGCAAGCATTTAAAGATCGCATGGGTGAACTACAACAATTGTTCATCCCAGTTTGGCAAAAGAATAAACCAGGGAAGGTGGTGCACCCGTGTCTGACACGGTAAATTAGGGATAGTATCAAGTCCAAAGAAGAAACATATAAATTAGCAAAAAGAAAAGCGGCACACTTGAGGACTGGAAGAAATTCAGAGACCAGCAGAGGAGGACAAAGGGCTTAATTAGGAAAGAGAAAAAAGATTATGAGAGAAAGCTGGTAGGGAACTTAAAAACTGACTGTAAAAGCTTTTATAGATACGTGAAAAGAAAAAGATTGGTCAAGACAAATGTAGGTCCTTTACAGTCAGAAACAGGTGAATTGATCATAGGGAACAAAGACATGGCAGACCAATTGAATAACTACTTTAGTTCTGTCATCACTAAGGAGGACATAAATAATTTTCCCGAAATAGTAGGGGACCGAGGGTCTAGTGAGATGAAGGAACTGAGGGAAATACATGTTAGTAGGGAAGTGATGTTAGGTAAATTGAAGGGATTAAAGGCAGACAAATCCCCAGTGCCAGATGGTCTGCATCCCAGGGTACCAAGGAGGTAGCCCAAGAAATAGTGGATGCATGAGTGATAATTTTTCAAAATTCCTTAGATTCTGGATTAGTTCCTGAGGATTGCAGGGTGGCTAATGTAAAAGGAGGGAGAGAAAACCGGCGAATTATAGACCAGTTAGTCTGACATCGGTGGTGGGGAAAATGCTAGAGTCGGTTATCAAAGATGTGATAACAGCACATTTGGAAAGAGGTGAAATCATCGGACAAAGTCAGCATGGATTTGTAAAAGGAAAATCATGTCTGACGAATCTTATAGAATTTTTTGAAGATGTAATTAGTACAGTGGATAGGGCAGAGCCAGTGGATGTGGTATATTTAGATTTTCAAAAGGCCTTTGACAAGGTCCCACACAGGAGATTAGTGTGCAAACTTAAAGCACACGGTATTAGGGATATGGTATTGATGTGGATAGAGAATTGGTTGGTAGACAGGAAGCAAAGAGTGGGAGTAAACGGGACCTTTTTAGAATGGCAGGCAGTAATTAGTGGAGTACCGCAAGGCTCAGTGCTGGGACCCCAGTTGTTTACAATATATATTAATGACTTAGACGAGGGAATTAAATGCAGCATCTCCAAGTTTGCGGATGACACGAAACTGGGCGGCGGTGTTAGCTGTGAGGAGGATGCTAAGAGGATGCAGGGTGATTTGGATAGGTTAGGTGAGTGGACAAATTCATGGCAGATGCAATTTAATGTGGATAAATGTGAGGTTATCCACGTTGGTTGCAAGTGCAGGAAAACAGATTATTATCTGAACGGTGGCCGATTAAGAAAAGGGGAGCTGCAACGTGACCTGGGTGTCATTGTGCACCAGTCATTGAAGGTGGGCATGCAGGTACAGCAGACGGTGAAAAAGGCAAATGGTATGTTGGCATTAATAGCAAAAGGATTTGAGTACAGGAACAGGGAGGTTCTATTGCAGTTGTACAAGGCCTTGGTGAGACCGCACCTAGAATATTGTGTGCAGTTTTGGTCTCCTAATTTGAGGAAAGACATTCTTGCCATAGAGGGAGTACAGAGAAGGTTCACCAGATTGATTCCTGGGATGGCAGGGCTTTCATATGAAGAAAGACTGGACCGACTAGGCTTATACTCACTGGAATTTCGAAGATTGAGGTGGGGGGATCTTATTGAAACGTATAAAATTCTAAAGTGATTGGACAGCAAGATGCAGGAAGATTGTTTCCGATGTTGGGGAAGTCCAGAACGAGGGGTCACAGTTTAAGGATAAAGGGGAAGCCTTTTAGGACCAAGATGAGGAAAAACCTCTTCACACAGAGCGTGGTGAATCTGTGGAGTTCTCTGCCACAGGAAACAGTTGAGGCCGGTTCATTCGCTATATTTAAGAGGAAGTTAGATATGGCCCTTGCGGCTAAAGGGATCGGGGTTATGGAGAGAAAGCAGGTACAGGGTTCTGAGTTGGATAATCAGCCATGATCATACTGAATGGCGGTGCAGGCTCGAAGGGCCGAATGGCCTACCCCGCACCTAATTTCTATGTTTCTATGTCTATGTTTCTATCCCATGACAGGAAAACATATAAAACTAAGAAACTGAAAAAAAAACTTCTAATTTAAGTTTAAATTAACATACAACCAAAATTGATCCCACACGTCTTGCAATTTTCCCTCACTGTTAATTCTTCCCAACTTGTGTTCATACGATGAAATCTTAACCATTTCCTCAGTCCATTCCCTCACAGTGGGACATCTGGGTCTTTTCCAGCTTTGCAGTCTTGCAGCTGTGATAAGAGCCACTTTTAAAATAGTAAATTTGTCATTGTTTACATTAGGTATCATTGTCCTTCACTCAGGAGACAAAGCCGTGGGAATAAGGGCAGTGTAGGACCCGACCAATTCCCCAACAAGTCAAGAACTTTACACCAAAATGGACGAACCATGGAACACTCCCAAATCATGTGAAAATATGTGCCCACCTCATTTTTACATTTCCAGCCTAAATGATTATCAACAATCCCCATTTTGTAGATTCTAGTTGGCGTCGAATAATATGTGTACTATGTTATACTGAATAAATTTCTCTCTCGCTTCCCTAATATGTCTACCCATATTTGATAAAATATATGACCACCCATTATCTTCAATAACACTTCCAAGATCCTTCTGTCATACTGCTTTGAGATAGTTACACGGTTTACACACAGAGTGCTTGAACATTTTATAAAACACTGATGCTTTATGAGCTTCCTTTGGTATTTTAAAGTATTCAGTTAAAGAGTTAATTTGTGGGCCACGATTCTTGAATATGTTACTAACGCAATATCTTATTTGTAAATACTTCCAGAAATTCCCTTTATCTACCCTGTGACGTAGAATGTCCACTCCTGTGCTCTTTTCTGGAGCCACGGGTCTGTCATCACCACTGCATCTGTCTCCTCACTGCACAAAATTCTCACCAGACGCCCAGTTCCATAGCATGAACTAATTTAATAGTGACTTCAAATACTTAATTACCTATCATTTTACGAAGAGGCCAGACTCGCTTTAGACCTCGAGAAAATTAAAACCAGTTGCTGGAGGAACTCAGCGGGTCAGGCAGCATCTGTGAATGAAAATGCAGAATCGACATTTCAGGTTGAGACAGTCCAGATGAACAATATAATGTTCATTCCTTGAGTCTGCAGCGCGTGTAGTGGGCAATCGCGCTACTGCAGGGAATCAGCAGCTCCCCGAAAGTGAAAGCATTTCTAATCAAGGAGTGCTGGGAGGTAACATGGCTTCGAAAGGACAGGTCGAGAGTTTGATCGAGGAGGCAATTTGTCCCGTCTGCCTGGATTTCTTCACCGATCCGGTGTCACTGTTTTGTGGACAAAACTTCTGTCGCTCTTGTATCACACGGTGTTGGGAAAGGGAGGAGAGAAACTCCTGCCCAAAATGTAAAAAGGTGTCTGCTGACCACACCCTCAAAGTCAAACGGACCTTAGGAAATCTGGCACAAAAAGTTCGAAATCTAAACCTGAATCCGAAAGGGAAGGAAAGTAAACGTCATTGCGAGGAACATGAGGAAGAACTGAAGCTGTTTTGTGAAACGGACAAGACACTGATCTGTGTGATCTGTGCAGTGGCGGAGGAACACAGAGAGCACCGGTTCAGGCCGATTAAAGAAGCTGTTAAAATCAGCATGGTAAAAACTAACGTTAATTTAATACTTAACACATTTCCTTTGTCCTACATACCATCAGACGAACCTCCATAACCAACACATCATTCTCTGCAACTTCCGCCATCTCTAACGGGATTCTAGCATCTCTCCGTCCCACAGCCCACCTCCTCACCCCGAGCTCTTCGCTCTCTATACGGATCGCTCCCCGTACTGTATCGCCCTGATCCACTCGCTCCTCCCCACTGTTCTCCCTCCCGGCACTGACACCTGCAAGCGGGACAAGTGCTACACCTGACTCCTAACCTCCTCCCTCGTCACCATTCAGGGCCGCAAACAGCCCAGTTCCTCCCATGTCTTCCATGATCGATTGTCCTCTCGTATTAGATTTCTTCTTCTCCAGCCCTTTACCTCTTCCACCTGTCCCCTCTCAGCTTCTCACTTCATCACCCTACCCCACGTTCCCCCCTCACGTTGTCTTACCCGTCACCTGTCAGCTGGTTCTCATCCCCAACCTTTTTATTCTGGCTTCTGTTCCATTCCTTCCCAGTCCTAATGAAGGGTCTCATCCCGAAACACCGACTGTTTATTTCCCCTGAATAGATGCTGCCTGACTCAGTGAGTTCCTCCGGCATTTTGTATGATAATCGGGTTTGATCAACTGTTTCTTTTGCTGCATCTTTGTTTCTATTTCCTTCGCTCTCTGATTTCCAGGATCAGCTAAAATCTTCCTTAGACTCTCTCACAACAGAGAAATCAGACTTCCAGGAAAAGTAGCAGCAACAGAAAGAGAAGATTTTCGGAGTTCGGGTGAGGCTTCCTGAGCGGAATTTCTGATGTTACTGTCGAGTTTTGCTCCATTTAATGCAGAATAGCCGAGTATCGCAGATCCAGTGACGTGGGCTCGATCCTGAATCCTGGTGCTGCCTGTGTGGAGTTTGCATGCTCTCCCTGTGGCCAGACATATCCCAAATACATGCCGGATGAATAGTTAATTACAATTAACCCTGTGAACGTGGGGATGGGTATATATGGATCTGGTGGGAGTTAATGGGTCAATAAGGGAGAACAGATTTCAGGAAAACGTGAGGGTATGGTGTTGACTGGAATGTCTCAGAAGTACTATGGACCCCAATGGACCGAATGGTCGCCTTCATGTCATCAGGAAATACAACACAGTAATACAAAACTAATCTTCACCTTTCATTCGACAGAAACTGTCACACAGCGTTCAGACCCACATCACATCCCAGTTTGCTGAACTGCGCCAGATTATCACTGAGAAAGAGCAGAGCTTACTCAGGGATCTCAGGAAGGAAGAGGAGAGGATTCTAAATCTATTGGAGAAAAATCTTCGTAAGATTCAAGAGAATATCATGTTTATTCAGATGGAAATCACTAAGTTAAAGGAACAGATGGATCAAAAAGACAGTGTGATATTTCTTAAGGTGAGGGATTACATTTCAATTTATTTCTGTCAAATTGAACTAAATGAACAGTGGAATATTTGAAATAAACACAGCACAGCGGCCAATTCTACCAAATCAATTGCCGCTGCTGGTGTCCTCACACACAGTGTTCTCCTTGCATGACGAACCTCCAATCACTCCGCTAATGACATTCTAAATATCGGAGATAGATATTCGATCCTTTATCAGCAACGTACAATATTTAAGCGATGAAATTTCAGCATAATTAATCATAAAATATTCTGCAACGTGTTGGTAAACAAAAGATATGGCATCTGCCAGTCCCAGGCTCAAAACAACCCAGAACGATGTACGAATACATAACTTATTCCCTTCGCTTTTACCACGTCCCCACTCATGTGACTGGTTTTCGTAATAAACACGTAACACAGAATACAATGCAGACAGAAAACAGACGTGTTGCTCCTACACACAGCATTTACAAATGGCAGTAAACTGTTTCTCACCAACAATTGATGCAACTATTCAGGGTTGTTGTTGTCCCAAAACTGGACTTCCACAACTTTTGTACATCCCAGGACAGAATGCAATCTTCTCTGAAATGATTTACTCTGATCATAACACAGAGCTGCTAATTGTGTCCTTAATTACCACATTAAATATCCTCTAAAGCTCCCATTATTACCCAGTTCTAGTCACAGGTGTGACTGTGTCTGGTGCGGTGGGTGTGAGGGTCTCCCTGTCAATCAGTGAGAACAAAGAATGTGACCCACACATCAGACTTATCCTCCACATCCGCTTTCCGTCAGATTACGGAAACTTTCACTGTCTCTAATTTTTCGGATAAGTTTTACATGGGATTGTGTCCCATTCTCCATCATGAGCAGGCCATTCGGTACATCTTCTCCTGCCAATTTCGTCTCTGCCACAAGCCTCCTCCCACCTACTCATCACACCTATCAACAGAGCCCCGAACTCCCTGGTGCCTCATGTGTTTATCCAGCCTCCCCATTACATTCAATCTCTGTTGATCCATTTCAACCACTCTTCTGGCACTGAGTTCCAAATTCCTTCACTTTTTTTTCTGGGATTTATTAAAAACCACTAGGCATTTTATCTTTGACTGAAGGCCTCCCCATAAATAGAAACATAGAAACAAAGAAAACCTACAGCACATACAGTCTCTTTGGCCCACAATGCTGTGCCGAACATCTACTTACTTTAGAAATTACCTCGAGTTAGCCATAGTTCTCTATTTTTCTAAGCTCCATGAACCTATGTAGGAGTCTCTTGAAAAATCCTATCGCATCCACCTCCACCTTCGTTGCCGGTTGCCCATTCAACCCATTCCAAAAAACTTACTCCTGACTTCTCCTCTGTACCTACTTCCAAGTAGCTTAAATCTGTGTTCTCTCGTGTTAGCCATAAATGAAGTACCTTCACCAACTGTACAAGCTCAAATCCATCATTAATCTGAAATTGTTCCATTTTATCATTCTGACATCTTATTCAGATGAAAATGCACAGCCTGTCTTGTGTTTCCCGTAAGTTTCATCCTCTCAGTAACTGTCTGACTTTCAGATATATTCCCTGTAATTTTTTCCATGGCTCTGATTGTTCGTGTGTATGAATGACCGCAGGAGTGGGAATTTTCAACACCTTGTAATGATTTGGATGAATTTCAGGATGTCACTGTCTAATCAGATTTGTGTTTGATTTATTTTAGGAGGAAGCTCGTCGGAACAGGAGGTAGGGCATGCTCTTTACTGAAACCCTGTATTGATTTGTACAATAGTTCAAAATTCCAGTTTATCACCAGCAATTTAATATTTACAGGATTAATGACGATGTCCAGGACTTGTACGTGACAGATGAGGCCCTACCGGTTGAAAATTTCATTCATCCCTATTTGTTGAACACAGTGCTGAAAGAAACACTTGATACCATTAATAGAGGTAAAACATAAAAAGATTAATTTTTCCTTCTTTATGAAGCTCAATTGTTGTAGTTTGAAGCATGGATTGGCTGTAATACTGGGCTGAAGGGGAACTGAAGTTTATTCCACATCAACCCCACTGAGTGGGAGGGATCACTGTCACATGTCACATGTCACATGTCACCGTCATGGTCAGCTGGAGATGTCAGACCCCTGAACACACCAGCACAGGGTCACAATACAACCAATACACGGGACTGGCAGATGAACCACTGTGTCCTGATCCCAGGCATACTGCTCTAACGCAGCAAAACACGAGTTGAATCTTACCACAGGAGCTGGGAAATTAATACCGACTTGATAATATCGTAGGGAATCAAAGCGGGTATCAGTATGGTGACCGGGATTGTCAGAGAAATACACAAGTCCTTTGAGACCAGTCATATACAGGCCTCACAACAGTCAGTGGGCTGAGGCCCCCAGATTACAACTGGAAATAGAAAAGGCTGATGAAAAGGACAATGTTACGATAATCATGGGAGATTTCAACATGCAGGTCAATTGGGAAAATCAGGTTAGTAAAGGATCTCAAGAGAGTGAGTTTGTTGAATGCAATGTGATGGCTTTCTAGAGCAGTTTGTCGTTGAGCCTACTCGGGGAACAGCTCTACTGGATTGGGTGTTATGTATTGAACCAGAGGTGAGTAGTTAAAAGAAACTTTAGGAAGCAGTGCTCACAACATGACTGAGTTCAACACGAAATCTGATAAGGAGAAAGTAAAGTCTGACATTGTAGTATTTCAGAGAAGTAATGGAAATTACAGCGGTCTGAGAGAGGAGTTTGCCAAAGCAAATTGGAAGGAGATGCTGGCAGTGATGGGAGCAGAGCAGAAATGGTGTCGGTTTCTGGGAAAATGAAGAAGGTGAAGGATAGACGTATTCCAAAAATAAATAAATACTCAAATGGCAAAATAGTACAACCGTGGCCGACAAGGGAAGTCAAGTTAATGTAAAGGCAAAAGAGAGGACGTACAACAAAAATTAGTAGGAAGACATAGGATTGGGAAGCTTTTAAACCTACAGAGAGAAACTAAAAGAAAAATTAAATGTGCCTTGATTTGCCTATACTACTTACATCCTTCATATACATGAGGAGTAAAAATCTTTGCGTTACATCTCCATCTAAATGTGCAATGTATCATTTATTGTAATTTATGACGAATAATGTGTTCATCATGATAGTCAGGATAACACAGAAATATTGCTGTGTCAGCATGAGTTAAGCAGTCTGATGGACTGGTTGAAGAAGCTGTCCCGGAACCTGTTGGTCCGGGATTTAATGCTGCGATACCGTATCCCGGATGGTAGCAACGAGCACAGTTTTTAGTTGGGGTGATTCGGGTCTCCAATATCCTTCAGGCCCTTTTTACACACTTGTCTTTGCAAAACGAGCTAGGAGACAATATCAATTTGTTTTTCAGGTATTGTAAAAAAAATGAAATGAGAGTGAATTTAGGCCCGCTAGAAAATGAGGCCGGATATATAATAACGGGGGATAAAGAGATGACAGGTAAATTAAATGAGTATATTGCATCAGTCCTCAATGTGGAAGACACGAGCACTGTGCCAGGTGTGAAGGATGCAGTTACTGTTACAAGGGAGAAGGTGCTGAAAAAGCTGAAAGACCTAAAGGTACATAAGTCACCCGGACCAGATGAACTGCACCCTAGTGTTCTGAAAGAAGTAGCGGTAGACATTGTGGAGGCATTAGTAACAATCTTTCAAAAGTCGTTGGACCCTGGCATGTTGCCAGAGGACTGGCAAATTGCAAATGTTACTCAACTCTTCAAGTAAGGAGGAAGGCAGCAGAAAGGAAATTATTGACCAGTTAGCCTCACCTCTGTGGTTGGGAAGAAGCTGGTGTCAATTATTGAGTATGAGGTTATGGAATACTTGGTGACACTGGACAAGATAGGACAAGTCAGCATGGATTCGTTAAGGGAATATCCTGCCTGACAAACCTGTTGGGATTCTTTGAGGAGATTACAAATAGGATAGATAAAGGAGATGTCGTAGATGTTGTATATTTGAAATCGCGAAGGCCTTTGACAAGGTGTCACACATGAGGGTTAAGAGGTCATGGTATTACAGAAACGTTACAAGCATGGTTGGAACATCAGCTGATTGGTAGAAGACAAGTAAAGGGATCCTTTTCTGGATAGCTGCCACAGACTCGTGTCCCTCAGGGGTCAGTTTTAGGACACCTTCATTTTATGCTGTATATCAAGATTTAGCTGATGGAATAGACCATAAGATACAGGAGCAGCAGTAGGCCATTCGGCCCATCTAATCTGCTCCACCCTTCAATCATGGGCAGATCCAATTCTTCCAGTCACCCCACTCCCCTGCTTTCACCTCAAGCCCACTGGTGCCCTGGCAAATTAAACAATATATCTATCCCTGCCTTTAATATGACTTGGCCTTCAGAGCCACTTGTGACAACAAATTCCACAGGTTTACCACCCGTTGAATAAAGTAATTTCTCTGCATCTCAGTTCTAAAAGGACGTCCGTCAATCCTGAAGTCATATCTTCTTGTCCCAGAATAGATGGCTTTGTTTCCAAGTTTGCAGATGATACTAAGTTTGGTGGCGGGGCCGGTAGTGTTGAGGAAACAGTTAGGCTGGACAAGGACTTGAATGAGGAGAATGGGAAGGAAAGTGGCAAATGATATACAATGTTGTAAAATGCATGGTCATGCACTTTGGTCGTAGAAATAATGTGCGGATTTTTTTTCAAAAGGGGAGAAAAACCAAAAGCTGAGATGAAAATGGACTTAGCAGTTATTCTGTAGAACACCCTAAAGATTAACTTGCAGGTAGAGTCAGTGGTGAGGAAGGCAAATCCACTGTTAGCATTCAATTCAAGGGGTTTAGATAGCATTCAATTCAAGAGCAGGGATGTGATGCTGAGGCTTTATAAAGCACTGGCGAAGCCTCACCTTGAGTATTGTGAACAATTTTGGGCTCCTTATCTAAGAAAAGGTGTGCTGGCATTGCAGAAGCTTCATTTCATAAGGATGATTCCGGGAATGAAAGGGTTATCATACGATGAACGTTTGATAGCTCTGTGTCTGTACTCGCTGGAATTTAGAAAGATGAGGGGGGATCTCATCGAAACCTTTCGAATGTTGAAAGTCCTAGACAGAGTATATGTCTAGTAGATGTAGGTGAGGGGTTTATGTGACGGGTGGGATGTGGGTGAGGGGTTTATGTGACGGGTGGGATGTGGGTGAGGGGTTTATGTGACGGGTGGAGTGTGGGTCAGTGGATTTTTCCCATGGCAGTGGAGTTTAGGACAAGAGGACACAACCTCAAGATGGAGGGGCCTCTATTTAAAAATGCGAAGTAATTTGAGCCAGTGGCTGGTGAATTTGTGGAACTTGTTGTGTGTATTTAAGGCAGAGCTTGGTAGGTTCTAGATTGGACACAGCATCAAAGGTTACGGGGAGAAGGCCAGGGAGTGGGGCTGAGCAGGAAAAATAAGGATCAGCCATGATTGAATGGCGGAGCAGACTCGATGGGCAAATGGCCTAATTCTGCTCCTATGTCTTATGGTTATCAGACCACTACATTGAAGCATTGTGAGAATGAGCTCGGACACAGCAACAAGCATTGACATGGGTCAAGATTTCAACTCTGGAGAAGCACATACAGCATAACAGGCCTGGCAAAGCTCCCTCACACACATACACAGGTAGCATTGGCAGATTGTAGTCAGAGCCTCAGCAAAGAACGTTGTTATTTCCCACAGTAACCTGGAAACCAATCTCTTCAGAGACAGTCATTTATTTATTTAAACAACTGAACCACGAGTGGCACATTGTGAACACACACCAGACATGTGATGACACACTGTAACATACAAATTCTTCTATTTGCAAACTCTCCTTCAATGGGTATACACACCACACGGATATTTACCACAATCAACACACACACACACACACACACACACACACACACACACACACACACACACACACACACACACACACACACACACACACACACACACACACAGGTAAATCACAAAGATTAAGAGGTATTATTATACAGGGAGGATGAGGGAACCGTGTTTGACAGGGAAGTCAGAATCAGCATAGAAGTGAAAGAGAGGGCTTACAATGGAGCAGAAATCAGCAGGATGTCGGAGTATCGAGACTTTGATAATCAACAGAAAAGAATTACAAAGCCATAAGGAGAGAAAATGAGATATGAGAGAAAGCTTGCCTCAATACTCAAGAGGACACAAAAATGTAAAGAGTAAAAGAGAGGCGTGAGTGTATATTGGACCCCTAGAAAATGATACTAGAGAGGAGAAATGTGACAAAGGACATGGCAGAGGTACTTATTTAATATTGTGTGTCAATCCTCACTGAGAATGATACTCGCTGTATGTCAGAAATGTGAGTGTGTCGGGGACGGATCTGAGTGTTGTTGCTGTTACTGAGGAGAAATTGCGGGGGACGATTGAAGGTCTGAAGGTACCTGGACCAGGTGGACTACACCCCAGTGTTCGGAAAGAGTTAGCTGAAGAGAATATGGGGACATTAGTGATGATCTTTCAAGAATCACTAGATAGTTGGTCATTCAAGCCGACTGGAAATTGGAAAAGTCACTTCACACTTTAAGAAGCGAGAACAGCTGGGGAAAGCAAATTACAGGTGAGTTTGTCTGGATGTGGTGTGCTTGGGAAGATGTTGGAGTCCAGTATTAAGGACGAGCTTTCGGGTACATGGAGGCGCATGATAAAATAGGGCCAAGACAGCATGCCTTCCCTTAAGGGGAAATCTTGCCTGACAAATCCATTGGAATTCTTCGAGGAACACAAAGCCAAGATAGACAGAAGGATGATTTGGATGACAGAATTGTTGCCTTTGTGGCCAAGCTTGCAGACGATATGAAGATAGGTGAAGGGGCAAGTAGTGCTGCAGAAGCTCGGAATCTGGGGAAGGACAGAGACAGATCAGGAAATGGGCAAATACGTGACAGATGGATTATCGAGTAGGGAAGTCGTGCATTCACTTTGGTAGAAGGAATAAAGGCACGGGCAATTTTGTAAACAGAGAGAAAATTCAAAAATCGGAAGTGCAAAGGTACCTGGGGCTTCCGGTGCAGGATTCCCTGAAGGTTAACTTGCAGTTTGTGTCAGTGGTAAGATGGGAAAACTCAATGTTTGCTTTCATTTCGAGAGGATTAGAATACAAGAGCAAGGATGTAATGTTGAGGATTTATAAGGCATTGGTCAGACCACACTTGGAGTATTGTTAGCAGTTTTGGGTCCATTCTATCGGAAAAGATGTGCTGGCATTGGAGAGGGTCCAGGTGGTTAACAAGAATGATTCTGGGAATGAAAGAGTTAACATATGAGGAGTGTTTGATGGTTCTGGGCCTGTACTCAATGGAGTTTAGAAGAATGTCTGATTTATTATCTCCTCAACCCTATTCTCCCACCTCCTCCCCATAGCTTTTGAGGATCTGACTAATCAAGATGTTAATTTATCAACCTGCTTTAAAAATTAAACAGGAGAAATTCTGCAGACGCTGATAATCCAAGCTACACAGGTCCTGAAGAAGGGTCTCGCCAGATCTCTCTGACACCTGTCTGGAGAGAGTTGATGTTCGGATGATCCGCAGGATAGAGAATTTGCCACAGGCAGCTGTGGAGGCCAAACAATTGAATATATTTGAACATATTAAAGCGGAGTAACACACACAAATTGTTAGGGGACCAGCAGGCCGAGAAGGTTCTGTGGAAAAGAGTAAACAGTCCACGGTTCAGACTGAAACACTTCATCAGGACCTGTTTTGCTTGAGGCTCCCTGCAAATTCAACCTCTGTCCTAATGAGGGGCTGCGGGGGATGGGGTTGTGGGAATGGGGACAAAGGGATCCTCATCTGCCATCTTTGCCCCCTCCACCTTCTCATTACGTCTACACACACAGTTCACCCGCAGGCTTTCCGCCCCTCCCTCACCTGGTCTGGTTGAATCTGCCATTCATCTCTCCCCTACTGTTTACCATTATCACCTCCTTTACTGTCTCAAACCATCACACTCCCCCACTTCACACTCACAAATGAATGTTAACATCGAGTGAAGGGCCTGTTCCTGTGTTGTACTGATCTATGTTCTCTGTTCTCTGTTTCGATAAATGAGAGGAGATCTCATGGAAACACAAAATTCTTTCAGGGGTCAACAGGCAGGTGTCAGGTAGGATGTTTCCCCTGTCCAGCGGAAAACCCTTGGGGAGACGTTAGTTGCCCTTCCGCTTTCGTCGGGTCAAACACTGTGAAAGCTTTGTGTCGGCCACACGACTGCGCCTGAGGCCCAGCGGCCTCCCCACCGGTCCCGGGGCCGCTCTGTCGGAGTCTCCCCCCGATCCCTGGGGCCGCGCTGACCGAGTCTCGCCCCGATCACCGGGGACTCGCTAATTCTCTGCTTCTGCTCACAGTCTCTGTCACTCTGGATGTGGAAACGGCGAGTCCGTCGCTCGAGGTGTCTGAGGATCGGAAGAGTGTGAGATGGACAGGGACCCGGAGGAATCTCCCTGACACAGGGAAGAGATTCACAGACTGGGAATGTGTGCTTGGATCGGAAGGATTCACATCGGGGAGATATTACTGGGAGGTGGAGGTGACGGGGAATCGGGTCTGGGGTCTGGGAGTCGCCGCAGAACCTGTGGAGAGGAAGAGACGTTTCAGTCTGAGTCCGGAGACCGGATTCTGGACCATCAGGCGGAATGGTGACGTGTTACATCGGGATTATGACGTGTACGGTAATCTCACCTCCCCCGAGTCCCGTCTCCCTGCCGGTCCCATCCCCGGGAGGGTGGGAGTTTATCTCAGATACGAGTTCGGAACAGTTTCATTTTACAACGCGGAGACAAAGTCCCATCTCCACACCTTCATGGGGAATAAATTCACGGGGAAACTTTATCCTTTCTTCCGGACTCGGGATGAAAAGCAGTGGCTGAGAATTTGCTCCGGTGCCGCTCCGGGTCTGTAAACGGGTCGGATCCCGAGACCGGCGTCAGGAGTCAAGTCCCTGTAAATAGGAATGTGCGGAGGGTGCAGCTAAATACGTGGCTAAGGAGATGGTGCAGGAGGGAGGGCTTCATGTTTCTGGACAATTGGGCTTTGTTCCCGGAAAGGAGGGAACTGTTCCGACGGGATGGTTTGCCCCTGAACTGGAGGGAAACTAACATTCTTGCTAGTGCTGCTCCGGGGAGAGGGGGTTAAACTAGATTTGCAGAGGGAGGGGAACCAGAGTGTTAGGGCTGATAGTGAGGTGGAGGAGGATAAAGATCATGCGAGGACAGATATCAAAGGTTTATACCTGATAGAAACATTCTCAGGTGCATCTATTTCAATGCACGGAGTATTGTAGGTAAGGCGGATGAGTTTAGGGCGTTGATTGACACGTGGGATTATGACATTACTGCTATTAGTGAGACTTGGTTGCAGGAGGGGCAGGACTTGCAGCTTAATGTTCCGGGATTCCGTTGTTTCAGACGTGATAGAGGGGGAGGGATGAGAGGGGGTGGAGTGGCATTACTAGTCAGGGAAAATATCACAGCTGTGCGTAGACAGGACAGCCCGGAGGGCTTGTCTATAGAGGCCATACGGGTGGAGCTATGAAACGGGAAAGGTGTGACCACACTAATAGGGGTGTATTATAGACCGCCCAATAGTCAGAGAGAATTGGAGGAGCAAACTTGTAGAAAGATAGTGGACCGAGTAAGAAACAGAAAGTTGTAATAGTAGGGTATTTTAACTTGACTGGGACTCCCACAAAGTGAAAGGGCTAGATGGCTTAGATGTGTTCAGTAAGTGGAAGACCTTCAAAGGTGAAATTTTGAGGGTGCAGAGTTTGCATGTTCCTGCCAGGTTTAAAAGGCAAAGTTAACAGGCATAGGGAACCTTGGTTTTCAAGGGATATTGGCGATCAGGTTAAGAAAAAGGGAGAAGTATATTGCAGGTGTAGGCAACCAGGAACAAATGAGGTACTTGAAGAGTATAGAAAATGTAAGAAAATACTAAAGAAGGAAATCAGGAAGGCAAAAAGAAGACATGAGATGGCTTTGGCAGATAACGTGAAGATAAACCCAAAGGATTTCTACAAGTATATTAAGTGTGAAAGGATACTAAGGGACAAAATTGGTTCCCTATAAGATCAAAGTGGTCGTCAATGTGTGGAGCCTCAAGAGATGGGGGAGACCTTAAACAGTTTTTTGCATCAGCATTTACTCAGGAAACTGGCATGGTGTATATGGAAGGAAGGGAAACAAGCAGTAGTGTCATGGAACATTTAGAGATTAAAGAGGACGAGGTGCTTGCTGCCTTACAGTCAATAAAGGTAGATAAATCCCCCGGGCCTGACTTGATATTACCTCGGACCTTAAGAGAGACGAATGTAGAAATTGCAGGGGCCCTGGCAGAAATATTTAAAATGTCCTTAGCCACAGGTGCACTGCCGGAGGATTGCAGATTAGTGCATGTGGTTCCGTTGTTTTTAAAAAAAAACTCCAAATGTAAACCAGATAATTACAGGCCGGCGAGCCTCACATCAGTCGTATGTAAATTATTGGAAGGTGTTCTGAGAGATCGGATGTACACGTATTTAGACCGCCAAGAACAAATTAAAGATAGTCAGCAGGGCTTTCTGTGTGGCAGATACTGCTTAACGAATCTTGGAGTTTTTCTAGGCGGTTACCAAGAATGTAAATGAAGGAAAGGCTGTGGATGTTGTCTACATGAACTTTAGTAAGGCCGTTGACAAGGTCCCACATGGGAGGTTAGTTCAGAAGGTTCATACGCTAGGTATCCATGGAGAGGTTGTAAACTGGATTCGAAATTGGCTGTGAGGGAGAAGACAGAGATTGGTACTGGATGACTGCTTCTCAGACTGGAGGCCTGTGACTAGTATTGTGCCTCAGGGATCTGTGCTGGGAACATTGTTGTTTGTTGTCTATATCAATGATATAGATGTGGTCAATTGGATCAGCAATTTTGCTAATGACACCAAGATTGGAGGCGTTGTGGACAGCGAGGAAGGCTTTCAAAGCTTGCCGAGGGATCTGGATCAACTGGAAAAATGGGCCAGAAAATGGCAGATGGAATTTAATGCAGACAAATGTGAGCGTTGCATTTTGGAAGGACAAATCAAAGGTAGGCCATACACAGTATATGGTAGGGCACTGAGGAGTGTGGAGGAACAAAGGGATCTGGGAGTTCATGTGCATAATTCCCTGAAAGTGGCGTGACAGGTAGACAGAGTTGTAAAGAAGGCCTTTGGCATCCTGGCATTCATAAATCAGAGTATTGGAGTCGTGATGTTGTGGTGAGTTTGTATAAGGTATTGGTGAGGCCAAATTTGGAGTATTATTTTGCAGTATGGTCACGTAACTATAGGAAGGGTATCAGTAAGATTGAAAGAGTGCAGAGAAGATTTACTAGGATGTTGCCAGATCCTCAGGAGTTGAGTTACAGGGCAAGACTGAACACGTTAGGAGTTTATACCTTGGAGCGTAGAAGAATGAGGGGGCGATTTGATAGAGTTATATAAAATTATGACAGACAGACAGACAGACATTATTGATCCCCCGGGAAATTGGGTTTCGGTCGCACCAACCAAGAATTGTGTAGAAATATAGCAATATAAAACCATAATATTATTATTAAATAATAATATGTAAATTATGCCAAGTGGAAGTAAATCCAGGACCAGCCTATTGGCTCAGGGTGTCTGACACTCCGAAGGAAGAGATGTAAAGTTTGATGGCCACAGGCAGGAATGACTTCCTATGACGCTCAGTGTCGCATCTCGGTGGAATGAGTCTCTGGCTGAATGTACTCCTGTGCCTAACCAGTACATTATGGAGTGGATGGTAGACATTGTCCAAGGTGGCATGCAACTTGGACAGCATCCTCTTTTCAGACACCACTGTCAGAGAGTCCAGTTCCACCCCTACAACATCACTGGCCTTACGAATGAGTTTGTTGATTCTTTTGGTGTCTGCTACCCTCAGCCTGCTGCCCCAGCACACAACAGCAAACGTGAGCACTGGCCACCACAGACTCGGAGAACATCCTCAGCATCATCCGGCAGATGTTAAAGGACCTCAGTCTCCTCAGGAATTAGAGATGGCTCTGACCCTTCTTGAATACAGCCTCGGTATTCTTTGACCAGTCCAGTTTATTGTCAATTCGTATCCCCAGGTATTTGTAATCCTCCACCATGACCGCACTGACCCCTTGGATGGAAAATGGTCACCGGTGCCTTAGCCCTCCTCAGGTTCACCACCAGCTCCTTAGACTTTTTCACATTTTTCACATTTTCACATTACGGGTATCGACAGTAAATGTGAGTAGGTTCTTTCCACTCAGATTAGGAAAGATAAATACGAGAAGACATGGCTTTCGGGTGAAAGGGGAAAGGTTTAAGGGGAACATGAGGAGGAACTTCTTCACTCAGAGAGTGGTGGGAGTGTGGAACGAGCTGCAATTTGACATGGTAAATGCGGGATCACTCTTAAGGTTTAAGAATAAATTGGATAGATACATGGATGGGAGAGGTTTGGAGGGTTATGGATTTAGGGGCAACATTAGGAGGACGAGCGGAGTAAAGTTTCCACACAGACTAGAAGCGCCGAATGGACTGTTTTCTGTGCTGTAGTGTTCTATGGTTCTATGGAGTGAAATAAACACGAGATGAGAATTAACGATCGATTAAATTTAATTCGTTCACCGCATCCATCAACCGAACAGAAACACCTGGGATTCAGCAGCAGTTGCGGGCGGCGGGTCCTGAGCTCCCCCGGGTCCTAAAGTCCCCCCGCAATCAGACAGGCTAAATGGGACAAGTGGGGCGGTGCTGACTGAAAAGACAGCGAAGATTATTCATTAAGTTCATCTGTCATTTCTTTGTCCTCCATTACTACTTCACCAGCATCATTTTCCAGTGATCCCGTATCAACTCTCATCTCCCTTTCACTCTTCATGTAACTGAAAACTAAACTTTTAGTATCCTGATTTATATTATTGGCCAGTTTGCCCTCATATTTCCTCTTTACCATTCTTTTGGCTTTTTTCGTTGCCTTTTGTTGGGTACTAAGAGCATCCCAATAATCCAACATCCCACTCACCTTTGCTACCTTATCTGCCATTTCCTTCGGTTTAACACAGCCCTTGACTTCCCTTGTCAGCCACGGATTCCTACCCCTGCCATTTCCTTCGGTTTAACACAGCCCTTGACTTCCCTTGTCAGCCACGGATTCCTACCCCTGCCATTTCCTTCGGTTTAACACAGCCCTTGACTTCCCTTGTCAGCCACGGATTCCTACCCCTGCCATTTCCTTCGGTTTAACACAGCCCTTGCCTTCCCTTGTCAGCCACGGATTCCTACCCCTGCCATTTCCTTCGGTTTAACACAGCCCTTGACTTCCCTTGCCAGCCACGGATTCCTACCCCTGCCATTTCCTTCGGTTTAACACAGCCCTTGACTTCCATTGTCAGCCACGGATTCCTACCCCTGCCATTTCCTTCGGTTTAACACAGCCCTTGACTTCCCTTGTCAGCCACGGATTCCTACCCCTGCCATTTCCTTCGGTTTAACACAGCCCTTGACTTCCCTTGTCAGCCACGGATTCCTACCCCTGCCATTTCCTTCGGTTTAACACAGCCCTTGACTTCTCTGGTCAGCCACGGATTCCTACCCCTGCCATTTCCTTCGGTTTATCACAGCCCTTGACTTCCCTTGACAGCCACGGATTCCTACCCCTGCCATTTCCTTCGGTTTAACACAGCCCTTGACTTCCCTTGTCAGCCACGGATTCCTACCCCTGCCATTTCCTTCGGTTTATCACAGCCCTTGACTTCCCTTGACAGCCACGGATTCCTACCCCTGCCATTTCCTTCGGTTTAACACAGCCCTTGACTTCCCTTGTCAGCCACGGATTCCTACCCCTGCCATCTGAGAACTTTTTCTGTTGGACATGTCTATCCTGCACCTTGTAATCTATTCCCAGATACTTCAGCCATCATCCCCGCAGAATCCTCCTCCAATTCACTCGGGCAAGTTCCTCTCGCATGCCTCTGTAATTCCCTTCATTCCGTTGCGAGACTGATACATGTGACTTAGGCTTCTCCCTCTCAAATTGCAGTATGAAATCAATTATATTATGATCAATGCCTCTTGTGGGTTCCTTTACTTTAAGCTGCCGAATAAGATCAGGGTTATTCCACAACACCTAATCTAAGATAGCCTTTCCCTGAGTAGGCCCAAACACAAGCTTCTCTAAAATGCCATTTCATAGACATTCAAACAAATGCCCTCCTGTGATCTGACAACAACCCGATTTCACCAATCCTCTTGCGCAGTGAAAACCACCAATGCAATTATGTCACTGCAAATATGACATGACTTTTCCAGCTGAAACTGTGAATTAATTTAAAGTCAGTCCCATAATTTAATAAAGTTTCTATCTGAAAACTATCTACCCTCCCAAAGATTGTACTGAAGACGATTTGATTTCTCTTCAGCCTTATACACTTCACATTGAAATCAGAATCAGAATCAGAATCAGAATCAGACTTTAATTGCCAAGTACCTATGCACATACAAAGAATTTACTTCCGGCAGATGTTGTCTCTCTGCTCATAACAATAATAATGATAAATATAAATGAAAATATAGATTATACATACAGGCAGTGCAATCGAAGTAATAGTTAGCCGACAGTTAACCGGCAGTTAACTGTTCAGCAAAGTGACCGCAGTAGGGAAAAAAATTCTCCAGTGCCTATCAGGACTTTGTGATATGGTGCAACTCAATCTACCTGCGTCTCAATATCACCAAGACCAAGGAGATGGTGGTGGACCTTAGGAGATCTAGGCCTCATATGGAGCCAGTGATCATTAACGGAGAATGTGTGGAGCAGGTTAAGACCTACAAGTATCTGGGAGTACAGTTAGACGAAAAGCTAGACTGGACTGCCAACACAGATGCCTTGTGCAGGAAGGCACAGAGTCGACTGTACTTGCTTAGAAGGTTGGCGTCATTCAATGTCTGTAGTGAGATGCTGAAGATGTTCTATAGGTCAGTGGTGGAGAGCGCCCTCTTCTTTGTGGTGGCGTGTTGGGGAGGAAGCATTAAGAAGAGGGACGCCTCACATCTTAATAAGCTGGTAAGGAAGGCGGGCTCTGTTGTGGGCAAAGTACTGGAGAGTTTAACATCGGTAGCTGAGCGAAGGGCGCTGAGTAGGCTACGGTCAATTATGGATAACTCTGAACATCCTCTACATAGCACCATCCAGAGACAGAGAAGCAGTTTCAGCGACAGGTTACTATCGATGCAATGCTCCTCAGACAGGATGAAGAGGTCAATACTCCCCAATGCCATTAGGCTTTACAATTCTACCGCCAGGACTTGAGAACTTTTTAAAAGCTATTATTAATGCTTTTTGAGATAGTGATTTAGATGCATATCATATTTTTTACTGAGTTAAGTATTGTATGTAATTAGTTTTGCTACAAGTGTATGGGACATTGGAAAAAAAAGTTGAATTTCCCCATGGGGATGAATAAAGTATCTATCTATCTATCTATCTATCTATCTATCTATCTATCTATCTATCTATCTATCTATCTATCTATCTATCTATCTATCTATCTATCTATCTATCTATCTATCTATTAGTCTTAGTCTGGAGGGATCTGAAGCGCCTACCAGACGGAAACAAATCAAACAGTCCGTGCGCAGGATGGGAGGAGTCCTTTATGATGTTCCCCGCTCTCGTCTTCAACCTGGAAGAGTATTGGTCCACAATAGAGGGCAGGGAGGCTCCAATGATGCGCTCGGCAGTCCTCACTGTGCGCTGTAGTCTGTTTCTATCCTGCTTGGTGGCGGCTCCAAACCACACAATGATGGAGGTGCACAGGACAGACTCAATGACTGCAGTGTAGAACTGCAGCAGCAATTCCTGAGGCAGACCGTATTTCCTGAAGAGCCGCAGGAAATACATCCGATGCTGGGCCTTCTTCAGGATGGAGCTGATGTTTTGCTCCCACTTCAGATCCTGAGAGATGGTGGTTCCCAGGAACCTGAAGTTCTCCACGGTGGACACAGGGCTGCTGAGGACTGTGAGGGGAGACATAGCGGAGGGATGTCTCCTGAAATCCACTATCATCTCCTTTGTCTTGAGCGTGTTCAGCTCCAGATTGTTCCGACTGCACCAGAGCGCCAGTTGGTCCACCTGCTGTCGATATGCAGACTCACCACTATTCTGGATGAGTCCGATACGGTAGTGTCGTCTGCAAACTTCAAAAGCTTCACATAGGGGTTGGAGGAGGTGCAGTCATTGGTGTAGAGGGAGAACAGCAGTGGAGAGAGGACACACCCCTGGGGGGCGCCGGTGTTGGTGATTCGAATATCCGAGGTGACCTGTCCCATCCTTACTTGCGGAGTTCTGTTGGTCAGGAAGCTGTAAATCCAATCGCAGAGGTCAGGCGGCACAGTAAGGTGAGACAATGTGGAGCAGAGTGTATGAGGGACGATGGTGTTAAACGCCGAACTGAAATCCACAAACAGCATCCGAGCATAGGTCCCAGGATGTATGTGTTTCGACAGTTTCATAATGCCAAAATGTACACGACACAGAATGACGTTTTCCAATTAGATACAAGGCATAATTAAGCATGCTGTGAGCATTTCTAAGTCGTGTCAATATCATTCCTTCCCTTGTTTAAGGCACTTCTATAAACCGAACAGGTTTATGTATTCTGTAAAGATGCCTGTCTTTATGTCCATTATCCTACAAGTCTTGCCATAAGCCTCTAATTCTTAACATTACCAACCCCTTAGCTTCTGATTTGCTAAGTGGAAGGTCTATACACAGCTTAAATTTAACAGCTTTTGTTGCTAAACAGTCAACCTCATCGTTTCCCTCTACAGTGTGATGTGCAGACATATAAATCAAACTTTATATATGAAATACCGTTTGACGAGTTTCCAACAGACAATCTGAACTACTGCCAGAATGACCTGTTTAAGACTCATCAAAACCGAAATGTATTCTGAGCAAATAATAAGGACCAATTTCCTCCACCCACTGTAAGCCTACACTGTTCGCAAAGAATCCTGCTTTCTATGCTGATAATTGGCTGTAAGTCATTTCTTTATCATTTACCTGCAGTTCAGGCACATCAAAACAGCCACACCAACCATCCCCAGTTAAATTATATTCTGATTCATCTATAAAAATGATTACTGTATGATAATAACTTTCATTAATATACTGATGAACCAACAGACTCTCAGGCAGAATCTAATCCGATCGTGTAACCTAAAATCAACTGAAGTCATTGGAAAAAGCATTGGGGTTACAGGGAAAGCTACAGTAGGACATATGGTATCATCAAATAGATAGATAGATAGATAGATAGATAGATAGATAGATAGATAGATAGATAGATAGATAGATAGATAGATAGATAGACAGATAGATAGATAGATAGATAGATAGATAGATAGGTAGATACTTTATTCATCCCCATGGGGAAATTCAACATTTTTTCCAATGTCCCATACACTCGTTGTAGCAAAACTAATTACATACAATACTTAACTCAGTAAAAATATGATATGCATCTATGCATCTAAATCACTCTCTCAAA